>NW_026734812.1:0-226000 GCF_949786415.1 Peromyscus eremicus
AAATGCTAGCTCACCTTACAAGAAACACACTCTGCTTTTGAGAAAAAAGCACTCTTCTACTCTACTGTGTTTCCTATGTGGTTCGAACAGTGAGCTTGCTCAGAACAAAAGAACTGTGCTTCCTACACACACGGCCATATCTAGTTCAACTGTGCTTATGAAACTGAGAAGAACAGTAGATCCTCCTCAGTCCAATACAGTGTACTTGCTGGGAACAGACACCAGTGCTGTTTGCCCTGTGTATGACAATGGGAGCGCAATAGTGACTCTTCTTACCAGAAAACAACTCTTGCTTGTAGGACCAGAATCTGCATGCAATTCAACTCCATTTAGGATTGGGAAACAAACGCTAGCTCGCCTTACAAGAAACAAACTCTAATTCTGAAAAGGGCACTCTTCTAGTCTACTGTGTTTTCTATGGGGTTCAAACAGTGACCTTGCTCAGAACAAAAGAATTGTGCATCCTTCACACACGGGCCATATCTAGTTCAACTCTGCTTAGGAGACTGACAAGAACAGTAGCTCCTCTGCAGTCCAATACACTGTACTTGCTGGGAACAGACTCCAGTGCTATTTGCCCTGTGTATTTCAATGGGAGCGCAAGTGTGACTCTTCTTACCAGAAAACAACTCTTGCTCGTAGGACCAGAAACTGCATGGGATTCAACTCCATTTCTGACTGGGAAACAAACACTAGCTCGCCTTACAAGAAACATACTCTGCTTTTGAGAAAAGAGCACTCTTCTACTCTACTGTGTTTTCTATGGGGTCCGAACAGTGAGCTTGCTCAGAACAAAAGAACTGTGCATCCTACACACGGGCCATATTTAGTTCAACTCTGCATAGGAACCTGACAAGAAGAGTAGCTCCTCTTCAGTCCAATACACTGTACATGCTGGGAACAGACGCGAGTGCTATTTGCACTGTGTACGGCAATGGATGCACAATAGTGACTTCTTACCAGAAAACAACTCTTGCTCTTAGGACCTGAAACTGCATTTGATTCAATCCACTTAGGACTGGGAAACAAACGCTAGCTTGCCTTACAAGAAACACGCTCTGCTTTTGAGAATAGGGCACACAACTACTCTACTGTGTTTCCTATGGGGTCCAAACAGTGAGCTTGCTCAGAACAAAAGAACTGTGCTTCCTACACACGGGTCATATCTAGTTCGACTCTGCTTAGGAAACTGACAAGAACAGTAGCTCTACTTCAGCCCAATACACTGTTATTGCTGGGAACAGACGTGAGTGCTATTTGCACTGTGTATGGCAATGGGAGCACAATAGTGACTTTCCATACCAGAAAAAACTCTTGCTTGTATAACCAGAAACTGCATGTGTATTTCAACTCCATTTAGGACTGGGAAACAAATGCTAGCTCGCCTTACAAGAAACACACTCTGCTTTTGAGGAAAGAGCACTCTTCTACTCTACTGTGTTTCCTATAGGGCCAGAACAGTGAGTTTGCTGAGAACAAAAAAACTGTTCTTCCTACACACACGGGCCATATCTTGTTCACTCTGCTTAGGAACATGACAAGAACAATATATCCTCTTCAGTCCAATACACTGTACATGCTGGGAACAGACGCCAGTGCTATTTGCCCTGTGTATGGCAAAGGGAGCGCAATAGTGACTCTTCTAACCAGAAAACAACTCTTGCTCGTAGGACCAGAAACTGCATGTTTATTTCAACTCCATTTAGGACTGGGAAACAAAAGCTAGCTCTCCTTACAAGAAACGTACTCTGTTTTTGAGAAAAGAGCACTCTTCTACTCTACTGTGTTTCCTTTATGGCCAGAACAGTGAGCTTGCTCAGAACAAAAGAACTGTGCTTCCTACACACACGGGCCATATTTAGTTCAACTCTGCTTAGGAAACTGAAAAGAACAGTAGATCCTCTTCAGTCCAATACACTGTACTTGCTGGGAACAGACGCCAGTGCTATTTGCAGTGTGTATGGCAATGAGAGCACAATAGTGACTCTTCTTACCAGAAAAAGCTCTTCTCATAGGACCAGAAACTTCATGGGATTCAACTCCATTTCTGACTGGGAAACAAACACTAGCTCGCCTTTCAAGAAACACACTCTGCTTTTGATAAAAGGGCACTCTTCTACTCTACTGTGTTTCCTATGGGTCCGAACAGTGAGCTTGCTCAGAACAAAAGAACTGTGCTTCCTACACACACGGGCCATATCTGGTTCAACTCTGCTTAGGAAACTGAGAAGAACAGTAGCTCCTCTTCAGTCCAATACACTGTACTTGCTGGGAACAGACGCGAGGGCTATTTGTACTGTGTATGGCAAAAGGAGCGCAATAGTGACTATTCTAACCAGAAAACAACTCCTGCTCGTAGGACCAGAAACTGCATGTGTATTTCAACTCCATTTAGGACTGGGAAACAAATGCTAGCTCGCCTTACAAGAAACACACTCTGCTTTTGAGAAAAGAGCTCTCTTCTACTCTACTGTGTTTCCTATGAGGTCCGAACAGTGAGCTTGCTCACAACAAAAGAACTGTGCTTCCTACACACACGGGCCATATCTAGTTCAACTCTGCTTAGGAACCTGACAAGAACAGTAGATCCGCTTCAGTCAAATACACTTTACCTCTGGGAACAGACGCGAGTGCTATTTGCACTGTGTATGGCAATGGGAGCGCAATAGTGACTTTCCTTACCAGAAAACAACTCTTGCTTTTAGGACCAGAAATGCATGTGACTCAACTCCATTTAAGACTGGGAAATAAACGCTAGCTCGCCTTACAAGAAACACGCTCTGCTTTTGAGAACAGAGCACTATTCTACTCTACTGGGTTTCCTATGCGTTCCAAACAGTGAGCTTGCTCAGAACAAAAGATCTGTGCTTCCTATACACACGGGTCATATCTAGTTCAACTCTGCTTAAGAAACTGACAAGAACAGTAGCTCCTCTTCAGTCCAATACACTGTACTTGCTGGGAACAGACGCGAGTGCTATTTGCACTGTGTATGGCAATGGGAGCGCAATAGTGACTTTCCTTACCAGAAAACAACTCTTGCTCCTAGGACCTGAAACTGCATGTGATTCAAGTGCATTTAGGACTGGGAAACAAACGCTAGCTCGCCTTACAAGAAACACACTCTGCTTTTGAGGAAAGAGCACTCTTCTACTCTACTGTGTTTCCTATAGAACCAGAACAGTGAGCTTGCTGAGTAGAAAAGAACTGTGCTTCCTACACACATGGGCCATATCTAGTTCAACTCTGCTTAGGAACCTGACAAGAACAGTAGATCCTCTTCAGTCCAATACACTGTACATGCTAGGAACAGACGCCAGTGCTATTTGCCCAGTGTATGACAATTGGAGCGCAAAAGTGACTTTTATTACCAGAAAAAACTCTTGCTCATAGGACCAGAAACTGCATGTGATTCAACTCCATTTAGGACTGGGAAACAAATGCTAGCTCACCTTACAAGAAACACACTCTGCTTTTGAGAAAAAAGCACTCTTCTACTCTACTGTGTTTCCTATGTGGTTCGAACAGTGAGCTTGCTCAGAACAAAAGAACTGTGCTTCCTACACACACGGGCCATATCTAGTTCAACTCTGCTTAAAAAACTGACAAGAACAGTAGCTCCTCTTCAGACCAATACACTGTACTTGCGTTGAACAAACGCGAGTGCTATTTGTACTGTGTATGGCAATGGGAGTGCAATAGTGACTCTTCTTACCAGAAAACAACTCTTGCTCATAGGACCAGAAACTGCATTTGATTCAACTCCGTTTAGGACTGAGAAACAAACGCTAGCTCACCTTACAAGAAACACACTCTGCTTTTGAGAATAGGGCACACATCTACTCTACTGTGTTTCCTATGGGGTCTAAACAGTGAGCTTGCTCATAACAAAAGAACTGTGCTTCCTACACACACGTGTTATATCTAGTTCAACTATGCTTAGGAAACTGACAAGAACAGTAGCTCCTCTTCAGTCCAATACACTGTACTTGCTGGGAACAGACGCGAGTGCTATTTGCACTGTGTATGGCAATGGGAGCGCAATAGTGACTCTTCTTAGCAGAAAACAATTCTTGCTTGTAGGACCAGAAACTGCATGTGATTCAACTCCATTTAGGACTGGGAAACAAACGCTAGCACTCCTTACAAGAAACACACTCTGCTTTTGAGAAAAGAGCACTCTTCTACTCTTCTGTGTTTCCTATAGGGCCAGAACAGTGAACTTGCTCAGAACAAAAGAACTGTGATTCCTATCACAGGGGCCATATCTAGTTCAACTCTGCTTAGGAAACTGACAAGAACAGTAGCTCCTCTTCAGTCCAATACTCTGTACATGCTGGGAACAGACGCCATTGCTAATTGCACTGTGTATGGCAATGGGAGCTCAATAGTGACTCTTCTTACCAGAAAAAAACTCTTGCTCGTAGGACCAGAAACTGCATGGGATTCAACTCCATTTAGGACTGGGAAACAAACGCTAGCTCGCCTTACAAGTAACACACTCTGCTTTTGAGAAAAGAGCACTCTTCTACTCTACTGTGTTTCCTATAGGGCCAGAACAGTGAGCTTGCTCAGAACAAAAGAACTGTACTTCCTACACACACGGGCCATATCTAGTTCAACTCTGCTTAGGAAACTTAGAAGAAAAGTAGCTCTTCTTCAGTCCAATACACTGTACATTCTGGGAACAGACGCCAGTGCAATTTGCACTGTATACGGCAATGAGAGCACAATAGTGACATTCCACCCCAGAAAACAACTCTTGCTCATAGGACCAAAAACTGCATGTGATTCAACTCCATTTAGAACTGGGAAATAAATGCTAGCTCGCCTTACAAGAAACACACTCTGCTTTTGAGAAAAGAGCAGTCTCCTACTCTATTGTGTTTCCTATAGGGCCAGAACAGTGATATTGCTCAGAACAAAAGAACTGTGCTTCCTACACACACGGGCCATATCTAGTTCAACTCTCCTTAGGAAACTGAAAAGAACAGTAGATCCTCTTCAGTCCAATACACTGTACTTGCTGGGAACAGACGCCAGTGCTATTTGCAGTGTGTACGGCAATGGGAGCGCAATAGTTACTCTTCTTACCAGAAAAAGCTCTTGCTCATAAAACCAGAAACTGCATGGGATTCAACTCCATTTCTGACTGGGAAACAAACACTAGCTCGCCTTTCAAGATACACACTCTGCTTTTGATAAAAGGGCACTCTTCTACTCTACTGTGTTTCCTATGGGTCCGAACAGTGAGCTTGCTCAGAACAAAAGAACTGTGCTTCCTACACACACGGGCCATATCTGCTTCAACTCTGCTTAGGAAACTGACAAGAACAGCAGCTCCTCTTCAGTCCAATACACTGTACTTGCTGGGAACAAACGCGAGGGCTATTTGTACTTTGTATGGCAAAAGGAGCGCAATAGTGACTATTCTAACCAGAAAACAACTCCTGCTCGTAGGACCAGAAACTGCATGTGTATTTCAACTCCATTTAAAACTGGGAAACAAATGCTAGCTCGCCTTACAAGAAACACACTCTGCTTTTGAGAAAAGAGCTCTCTTCTACTCTACTGTGTTTCCTATGGGGTTCGAACAGTGAGCTTGCTCAGAACAAAAGAACTGTGCTTCCTACACACACGGGCCATATCTAGTTCAACTCTGATTAGGAAACTTACGAGAACATTAGCTCCTCTTCAGTCCAATACACTGTACTTGCTGGGAACAGATGCGCGTGCTATTTGCAATGTGTATGGCAATGGGAGCGCAATAGTGACTTTCCTTACCAGAAAGCAACTCTTGCTCATAGGACCAAAAACTGCATGTGATTCAACTCCATTTAGGACTGGGAAACAAACGCTAGCTCGCCTTACAAGTAGCACACTCTGCTTTTGAGGAAGGACCACTCTTCTATTCTACTGTTTTTCCTTTAGCGCCAGAACAGTGAGCTTGCTCAGAACAAAAGAACTGTGCTTCCTACACACATGGCCATATCTAGTTCAATTCTGCTTAGGAAACTGACAAGAACAGTAGATCCTCTTCAGCCCAATACACTCTACTTGCTGGGAACAGACGGGAGTGCTATTTGCCCTGTGTATCACAATGGGAGTGCAATAGTGACTCTTCTTACCAGAAAACAACTCTTGCTCGTAGGACCAGAAATTGCATGTGATTCAACTCCACTTAGGACTGCGAAACAAACGCTAGCTCGCCTTACAAGAAACACACTATGCTTTTGAGAAATGAGCACTCTTCTACTCTACTGTGTATCCTTTAGGGCCACAATAGTGAGCTTGCTCAGAACAAAAGAACTGTGCTTCCTACACACACGGCCATATCTAGTTCAACTGTGCTTATGAAACTGAGAAGAACAGTAGATCCTCCTCAGTCCAATACAGTGTACTTGCTGGGAACAGACACCAGTGCTGTTTGCCCTGTGTATGACAATGGGAGCGCAATAGTGACTCTTCTTACCAGAAAACAACTCTTGCTTGTAGGACCAGAATCTGCATGCAATTCAACTCCATTTAGGATTGGGAAACAAACGCTAGCTCGCCTTACAAGAAACAAACTCTAATTCTGAAAAGGGCACTCTTCTAGTCTACTGTGTTTTCTATGGGGTTCAAACAGTGACCTTGCTCAGAACAAAAGAATTGTGCATCCTTCACACACGGGCCATATCTAGTTCAACTCTGCTTAGGAGACTGACAAGAACAGTAGCTCCTCTGCAGTCCAATACACTGTACTTGCTGGGAACAGACTCCAGTGCTATTTGCCCTGTGTATTTCAATGGGAGCGCAAGTGTGACTCTTCTTACCAGAAAACAACTCTTGCTCGTAGGACCAGAAACTGCATGGGATTCAACTCCATTTCTGACTGGGAAACAAACACTAGCTCGCCTTACAAGAAACATACTCTGCTTTTGAGAAAAGAGCACTCTTCTACTCTACTGTGTTTTCTATGGGGTCCGAACAGTGAGCTTGCTCAGAACAAAAGAACTGTGCATCCTACACACGGGCCATATTTAGTTCAACTCTGCATAGGAACCTGACAAGAAGAGTAGCTCCTCTTCAGTCCAATACACTGTACATGCTGGGAACAGACGCGAGTGCTATTTGCACTGTGTACGGCAATGGATGCACAATAGTGACTTCTTACCAGAAAACAACTCTTGCTCTTAGGACCTGAAACTGCATTTGATTCAATCCACTTAGGACTGGGAAACAAACGCTAGCTTGCCTTACAAGAAACACGCTCTGCTTTTGAGAATAGGGCACACAACTACTCTACTGTGTTTCCTATGGGGTCCAAACAGTGAGCTTGCTCAGAACAAAAGAACTGTGCTTCCTACACACGGGTCATATCTAGTTCGACTCTGCTTAGGAAACTGACAAGAACAGTAGCTCTACTTCAGCCCAATACACTGTTATTGCTGGGAACAGACGTGAGTGCTATTTGCACTGTGTATGGCAATGGGAGCACAATAGTGACTTTCCATACCAGAAAAAACTCTTGCTTGTATAACCAGAAACTGCATGTGTATTTCAACTCCATTTAGGACTGGGAAACAAATGCTAGCTCGCCTTACAAGAAACACACTCTGCTTTTGAGGAAAGAGCACTCTTCTACTCTACTGTGTTTCCTATAGGGCCAGAACAGTGAGTTTGCTGAGAACAAAAAAACTGTTCTTCCTACACACACGGGCCATATCTTGTTCACTCTGCTTAGGAACATGACAAGAACAATATATCCTCTTCAGTCCAATACACTGTACATGCTGGGAACAGACGCCAGTGCTATTTGCCCTGTGTATGGCAAAGGGAGCGCAATAGTGACTCTTCTAACCAGAAAACAACTCTTGCTCGTAGGACCAGAAACTGCATGTTTATTTCAACTCCATTTAGGACTGGGAAACAAAAGCTAGCTCTCCTTACAAGAAACGTACTCTGTTTTTGAGAAAAGAGCACTCTTCTACTCTACTGTGTTTCCTTTATGGCCAGAACAGTGAGCTTGCTCAGAACAAAAGAACTGTGCTTCCTACACACACGGGCCATATTTAGTTCAACTCTGCTTAGGAAACTGAAAAGAACAGTAGATCCTCTTCAGTCCAATACACTGTACTTGCTGGGAACAGACGCCAGTGCTATTTGCAGTGTGTATGGCAATGAGAGCACAATAGTGACTCTTCTTACCAGAAAAAGCTCTTCTCATAGGACCAGAAACTTCATGGGATTCAACTCCATTTCTGACTGGGAAACAAACACTAGCTCGCCTTTCAAGAAACACACTCTGCTTTTGATAAAAGGGCACTCTTCTACTCTACTGTGTTTCCTATGGGTCCGAACAGTGAGCTTGCTCAGAACAAAAGAACTGTGCTTCCTACACACACGGGCCATATCTGGTTCAACTCTGCTTAGGAAACTGAGAAGAACAGTAGCTCCTCTTCAGTCCAATACACTGTACTTGCTGGGAACAGACGCGAGGGCTATTTGTACTGTGTATGGCAAAAGGAGCGCAATAGTGACTATTCTAACCAGAAAACAACTCCTGCTCGTAGGACCAGAAACTGCATGTGTATTTCAACTCCATTTAGGACTGGGAAACAAATGCTAGCTCGCCTTACAAGAAACACACTCTGCTTTTGAGAAAAGAGCTCTCTTCTACTCTACTGTGTTTCCTATGAGGTCCGAACAGTGAGCTTGCTCACAACAAAAGAACTGTGCTTCCTACACACACGGGCCATATCTAGTTCAACTCTGCTTAGGAACCTGACAAGAACAGTAGATCCGCTTCAGTCAAATACACTTTACCTCTGGGAACAGACGCGAGTGCTATTTGCACTGTGTATGGCAATGGGAGCGCAATAGTGACTTTCCTTACCAGAAAACAACTCTTGCTTTTAGGACCAGAAATGCATGTGACTCAACTCCATTTAAGACTGGGAAATAAACGCTAGCTCGCCTTACAAGAAACACGCTCTGCTTTTGAGAACAGAGCACTATTCTACTCTACTGGGTTTCCTATGCGTTCCAAACAGTGAGCTTGCTCAGAACAAAAGATCTGTGCTTCCTATACACACGGGTCATATCTAGTTCAACTCTGCTTAAGAAACTGACAAGAACAGTAGCTCCTCTTCAGTCCAATACACTGTACTTGCTGGGAACAGACGCGAGTGCTATTTGCACTGTGTATGGCAATGGGAGCGCAATAGTGACTTTCCTTACCAGAAAACAACTCTTGCTCCTAGGACCTGAAACTGCATGTGATTCAAGTGCATTTAGGACTGGGAAACAAACGCTAGCTCGCCTTACAAGAAACACACTCTGCTTTTGAGGAAAGAGCACTCTTCTACTCTACTGTGTTTCCTATAGAACCAGAACAGTGAGCTTGCTGAGTAGAAAAGAACTGTGCTTCCTACACACATGGGCCATATCTAGTTCAACTCTGCTTAGGAACCTGACAAGAACAGTAGATCCTCTTCAGTCCAATACACTGTACATGCTAGGAACAGACGCCAGTGCTATTTGCCCAGTGTATGACAATTGGAGCGCAAAAGTGACTTTTATTACCAGAAAAAACTCTTGCTCATAGGACCAGAAACTGCATGTGATTCAACTCCATTTAGGACTGGGAAACAAATGCTAGCTCACCTTACAAGAAACACACTCTGCTTTTGAGAAAAAAGCACTCTTCTACTCTACTGTGTTTCCTATGTGGTTCGAACAGTGAGCTTGCTCAGAACAAAAGAACTGTGCTTCCTACACACACGGGCCATATCTAGTTCAACTCTGCTTAAAAAACTGACAAGAACAGTAGCTCCTCTTCAGACCAATACACTGTACTTGCGTTGAACAAACGCGAGTGCTATTTGTACTGTGTATGGCAATGGGAGTGCAATAGTGACTCTTCTTACCAGAAAACAACTCTTGCTCATAGGACCAGAAACTGCATTTGATTCAACTCCGTTTAGGACTGAGAAACAAACGCTAGCTCACCTTACAAGAAACACACTCTGCTTTTGAGAATAGGGCACACATCTACTCTACTGTGTTTCCTATGGGGTCTAAACAGTGAGCTTGCTCATAACAAAAGAACTGTGCTTCCTACACACACGTGTTATATCTAGTTCAACTATGCTTAGGAAACTGACAAGAACAGTAGCTCCTCTTCAGTCCAATACACTGTACTTGCTGGGAACAGACGCGAGTGCTATTTGCACTGTGTATGGCAATGGGAGCGCAATAGTGACTCTTCTTAGCAGAAAACAATTCTTGCTTGTAGGACCAGAAACTGCATGTGATTCAACTCCATTTAGGACTGGGAAACAAACGCTAGCACTCCTTACAAGAAACACACTCTGCTTTTGAGAAAAGAGCACTCTTCTACTCTTCTGTGTTTCCTATAGGGCCAGAACAGTGAACTTGCTCAGAACAAAAGAACTGTGATTCCTATCACAGGGGCCATATCTAGTTCAACTCTGCTTAGGAAACTGACAAGAACAGTAGCTCCTCTTCAGTCCAATACTCTGTACATGCTGGGAACAGACGCCATTGCTAATTGCACTGTGTATGGCAATGGGAGCTCAATAGTGACTCTTCTTACCAGAAAAAAACTCTTGCTCGTAGGACCAGAAACTGCATGGGATTCAACTCCATTTAGGACTGGGAAACAAACGCTAGCTCGCCTTACAAGTAACACACTCTGCTTTTGAGAAAAGAGCACTCTTCTACTCTACTGTGTTTCCTATAGGGCCAGAACAGTGAGCTTGCTCAGAACAAAAGAACTGTACTTCCTACACACACGGGCCATATCTAGTTCAACTCTGCTTAGGAAACTTAGAAGAAAAGTAGCTCTTCTTCAGTCCAATACACTGTACATTCTGGGAACAGACGCCAGTGCAATTTGCACTGTATACGGCAATGAGAGCACAATAGTGACATTCCACCCCAGAAAACAACTCTTGCTCATAGGACCAAAAACTGCATGTGATTCAACTCCATTTAGAACTGGGAAATAAATGCTAGCTCGCCTTACAAGAAACACACTCTGCTTTTGAGAAAAGAGCAGTCTCCTACTCTATTGTGTTTCCTATAGGGCCAGAACAGTGATATTGCTCAGAACAAAAGAACTGTGCTTCCTACACACACGGGCCATATCTAGTTCAACTCTCCTTAGGAAACTGAAAAGAACAGTAGATCCTCTTCAGTCCAATACACTGTACTTGCTGGGAACAGACGCCAGTGCTATTTGCAGTGTGTACGGCAATGGGAGCGCAATAGTTACTCTTCTTACCAGAAAAAGCTCTTGCTCATAAAACCAGAAACTGCATGGGATTCAACTCCATTTCTGACTGGGAAACAAACACTAGCTCGCCTTTCAAGATACACACTCTGCTTTTGATAAAAGGGCACTCTTCTACTCTACTGTGTTTCCTATGGGTCCGAACAGTGAGCTTGCTCAGAACAAAAGAACTGTGCTTCCTACACACACGGGCCATATCTGCTTCAACTCTGCTTAGGAAACTGACAAGAACAGCAGCTCCTCTTCAGTCCAATACACTGTACTTGCTGGGAACAAACGCGAGGGCTATTTGTACTTTGTATGGCAAAAGGAGCGCAATAGTGACTATTCTAACCAGAAAACAACTCCTGCTCGTAGGACCAGAAACTGCATGTGTATTTCAACTCCATTTAAAACTGGGAAACAAATGCTAGCTCGCCTTACAAGAAACACACTCTGCTTTTGAGAAAAGAGCTCTCTTCTACTCTACTGTGTTTCCTATGGGGTTCGAACAGTGAGCTTGCTCAGAACAAAAGAACTGTGCTTCCTACACACACGGGCCATATCTAGTTCAACTCTGATTAGGAAACTTACGAGAACATTAGCTCCTCTTCAGTCCAATACACTGTACTTGCTGGGAACAGATGCGCGTGCTATTTGCAATGTGTATGGCAATGGGAGCGCAATAGTGACTTTCCTTACCAGAAAGCAACTCTTGCTCATAGGACCAAAAACTGCATGTGATTCAACTCCATTTAGGACTGGGAAACAAACGCTAGCTCGCCTTACAAGTAGCACACTCTGCTTTTGAGGAAGGACCACTCTTCTATTCTACTGTTTTTCCTTTAGCGCCAGAACAGTGAGCTTGCTCAGAACAAAAGAACTGTGCTTCCTACACACATGGCCATATCTAGTTCAATTCTGCTTAGGAAACTGACAAGAACAGTAGATCCTCTTCAGCCCAATACACTCTACTTGCTGGGAACAGACGGGAGTGCTATTTGCCCTGTGTATCACAATGGGAGTGCAATAGTGACTCTTCTTACCAGAAAACAACTCTTGCTTGTAGGACCAGAAATTGCATGTGATTCAACTCCACTTAGGACTGCGAAACAAACGCTAGCTCGCCTTACAAGAAACACACTATGCTTTTGAGAAATGAGCACTCTTCTACTCTACTGTGTATCCTTTAGGGCCACAATAGTGAGCTTGCTCAGAACAAAAGAACTGTGCTTCCTACACACACGGCCATATCTAGTTCAACTGTGCTTATGAAACTGAGAAGAACAGTAGATCCTCCTCAGTCCAATACAGTGTACTTGCTGGGAACAGACACCAGTGCTGTTTGCCCTGTGTATGACAATGGGAGCGCAATAGTGACTCTTCTTACCAGAAAACAACTCTTGCTTGTAGGACCAGAATCTGCATGCAATTCAACTCCATTTAGGATTGGGAAACAAACGCTAGCTCGCCTTACAAGAAACAAACTCTAATTCTGAAAAGGGCACTCTTCTAGTCTACTGTGTTTTCTATGGGGTTCAAACAGTGACCTTGCTCAGAACAAAAGAATTGTGCATCCTTCACAAACGGGCCATATCTAGTTCAACTCTGCTTAGGAGACTGACAAGAACAGTAGCTCCTCTGCAGTCCAATACACTGTACTTGCTGGGAACAGACTCCAGTGCTATTTGCCCTGTGTATTTCAATGGGAGCGCAAGTGTGACTCTTCTTACCAGAAAACAACTCTTGCTCGTAGGACCAGAAACTGCATGGGATTCAACTCCATTTCTGACTGGGAAACAAACACTAGCTCGCCTTACAAGAAACATACTCTGCTTTTGAGAAAAGAGCACTCTTCTACTCTACTGTGTTTTCTATGGGGTCCGAACAGTGAGCTTGCTCAGAACAAAAGAACTGTGCATCCTACACACGGGCCATATTTAGTTCAACTCTGCATAGGAACCTGACAAGAAGAGTAGCTCCTCTTCAGTCCAATACACTGTACATGCTGGGAACAGACGCGAGTGCTATTTGCACTGTGTACGGCAATGGATGCACAATAGTGACTTCTTACCAGAAAACAACTCTTGCTCTTAGGACCTGAAACTGCATTTGATTCAATCCACTTAGGACTGGGAAACAAACGCTAGCTTGCCTTACAAGAAACACGCTCTGCTTTTGAGAATAGGGCACACAACTACTCTACTGTGTTTCCTATGGGGTCCAAACAGTGAGCTTGCTCAGAACAAAAGAACTGTGCTTCCTACACACGGGTCATATCTAGTTCGACTCTGCTTAGGAAACTGACAAGAACAGTAGCTCTACTTCAGCCCAATACACTGTTATTGCTGGGAACAGACGTGAGTGCTATTTGCACTGTGTATGGCAATGGGAGCACAATAGTGACTTTCCATACCAGAAAAAACTCTTGCTTGTATAACCAGAAACTGCATGTGTATTTCAACTCCATTTAGGACTGGGAAACAAATGCTAGCTCGCCTTACAAGAAACACACTCTGCTTTTGAGGAAAGAGCACTCTTCTACTCTACTGTGTTTCCTATAGGGCCAGAACAGTGAGTTTGCTGAGAACAAAAAAACTGTTCTTCCTACACACACGGGCCATATCTTGTTCAACTCTGCTTAGGAACATGACAAGAACAATATATCCTCTTCAGTCCAATACACTGTACATGCTGGGAACAGACGCCAGTGCTATTTGCCCTGTGTATGGCAAAGGGAGCGCAATAGTGACTCTTCTAACCAGAAAACAACTCTTGCTCGTAGGACCAGAAACTGCATGTTTATTTCAACTCCATTTAGGACTGGGAAACAAAAGCTAGCTCTCCTTACAAGAAACGTACTCTGTTTTTGAGAAAAGAGCACTCTTCTACTCTACTGTGTTTCCTTTATGGCCAGAACAGTGAGCTTGCTCAGAACAAAAGAACTGTGCTTCCTACACACACGGGCCATATTTAGTTCAACTCTGCTTAGGAAACTGAAAAGAACAGTAGATCCTCTTCAGTCCAATACACTGTACTTGCTGGGAACAGACGCCAGTGCTATTTGCAGTGTGTATGGCAATGAGAGCACAATAGTGACTCTTCTTACCAGAAAAAGCTCTTCTCATAGGACCAGAAACTTCATGGGATTCAACTCCATTTCTGACTGGGAAACAAACACTAGCTCGCCTTTCAAGAAACACACTCTGCTTTTGATAAAAGGGCACTCTTCTACTCTACTGTGTTTCCTATGGGTCCGAACAGTGAGCTTGCTCAGAACAAAAGAACTGTGCTTCCTACACACACGGGCCATATCTGGTTCAACTCTGCTTAGGAAACTGAGAAGAACAGTAGCTCCTCTTCAGTCCAATACACTGTACTTGCTGGGAACAGACGCGAGGGCTATTTGTACTGTGTATGGCAAAAGGAGCGCAATAGTGACTATTCTAACCAGAAAACAACTCCTGCTCGTAGGACCAGAAACTGCATGTGTATTTCAACTCCATTTAGGACTGGGAAACAAATGCTAGCTCGCCTTACAAGAAACACACTCTGCTTTTGAGAAAAGAGCTCTCTTCTACTCTACTGTGTTTCCTATGAGGTCCGAACAGTGAGCTTGCTCACAACAAAAGAACTGTGCTTCCTACACACACGGGCCATATCTAGTTCAACTCTGCCTAGGAAACTGTCAAGAACAGTAGCTCCTTATCAGTCCAATACACTGAACATGCTGGGAAGAGATGACAGTGCTATTTGCCCTGTGTATGACAATGGGAGTACAAAAGTGACTCTTCTTACCAGAAAACAACTCTTGCTCATGGTACCAGAAACTGCATGGGATTCAATTCCATTTAGGACTGGGAAACAAACGCTAGTTCTCCTTACAAGAAACACACTCTGCTTTTGAGAAAAGAGCACTCTTCTACTCTACTGTGTTTCCTATGGGGTCCGAACAGTGAGCTTGCTCAGAACAAAAGAACTGTGCTTCCTACACACATGGGCCATATCTAATTCAACTCTGCTTAGGAAACTGACAAGAACAGTAGCTCCTCTTCAATCCAATACACTGTACATGCTAGGAACAGACGCCAGTGCTATTTGCCCTGTGTATGACAAAGGTAGCACAATAGTGACTCTTCCTACCAGAAAACAACTCTTGCTTGTAGGACCAGAAACTGCATGGGATTCAACTCCATTTAGGACTGGGAAACAAATGCTATTTCGCATTACAAGAAACACACTCTGCTTTTGAGAAAAGAGCACTCTTCTACTCTACTGTTTTTCCTATGGAGTCCGAACAGTGAGCTTGCTCACAACAAAAGAACTGTGCTTCCTATACACATGGGCCATATCTAGTTCAACTCTGCTTAGGAAACTGACAAGAACAGTAGCTCCTCTTCAGTCAAATACACTGTACTTGCTGCGAAGAGACGCGAGTGCTATTTGCACTGTGTATGACAATGGGAGCACAATAGTGACGCTTCTTACCAGAAAACAACTCTTGCTCATAGGAATTGAAACTGCATGTGATTCAACTCCATTTAGGACTGGGGAACAAACACTGGCTTGCCTTACAAGAAACATACTCTGCTTTTGAGAAAAGAGCACTCTTCTACTCTACTGTGTTTCCTATGGGGCCAGAACAGTGAGCTTGCTCAGAACAAAAGAACTGTGCTTCCTACACACACGGGCCATATCTAGTTCAACTCTGCTTAGGAAACTGACATGAACAGTAGCTCCTCTTCAGTCAAATACACTGTACTTGCTGGGAACAGACGCCAGTGCTATTTGCACTGGGAATGGCAATGGGAGCACAATAGTGACTCTTCTTACCAGAAAACAACTCTTGCTCGTCCGACCAAAAACTGCATGTGACTCAACACCATTTAGGACTGGGAACAAACGCTAGCTCACCTTACAAGAAACACACTCTGCTTTTGAGAAAAGAGCACTCTTCTTCTCTACTGTGTTTCCTATGGGGTCCGAACAGTGAGCTTGCTCAGAACAAAAGAACTGTGCTTCCTACACACACGGGCCATATCTAGTTCAACTCTGCTTAGGAAATTGACAAGAGCAGTAGCTCCTCTTCAGTCCAATACACTGTACTTGCTGGGAACAGACGCGAGTGCTATTTGCACTGTGTATGGCAATGGGAGCGCAACAGTGTCTTTCCTTAGGAGAAAACAATTCTTGCTCGTAGGACCAGAAACTGCATGGGATTCAACTCCATTTAGGACTGGGAAAGAAACGCTAGCTCGCCTTACAAAAACACACTCTGCTTTTGAGAAAAGAGCACTCTTCTACTCTATTGTGTTTCCTACGGGGTCCGAACTGTTAGATTGCTCAGAACAAAAGACCTGTGCTTCCTACACACGGGCCATATCTAGTTCAACTCTGCTTAGGAAACTGACAAGAACAGTAACTCCTCTTCAGTCCAATACACTGTACATGCTGGGAACATACGCCAGTGCTATTTGCCCTGTGTATGACAATGGGAGCACAATAGTGACTCTTCTTACCAGAAAACAACTCTTGCTCGTAGGACCAGAAACTGCATGTGATTAAACTCCATTTAGGACTGGGACACAAATGCTAGCTCGCCTTACAAGAAACACACTTTGCTTTTGAGAAAAGAGCACTCTTCTATTCTACTGTTTTTTCTATGGGGTCCGAACAGTGAGCTTGCTCAGAACAAAAGAACTGTGCTTCCTACACACACAGGCCATATCTAGTTCAACTCTGCTTAGGAAACTGACAAGAAGAGTAGCTCCTCTTCAGTCCAATACACTGTACTTGCTGGAACAGACACGAGGGCTATTTGCACTGTGTATGGCAAAGGGAGCACAATGGTGACTATTCTTACCAGAAAACAACTCTTGCTCATAGGACCAAAACTGCATTTGATTCAACTCCATTTAGGACTGAGAAACAAACGCTAGCTCACCTTACAAAAAACACACTCTGCTTTTGAGAAAAGAGCACTTTTCTACTCTACTTTGTTTCCTAGAGGGCCAGAACAGTGAGCTTGCTCAGAACAAAAGAACTGTGCTTCCTACACTTACGGGCCATATCTAGTTCAACTCTGCTTAGGAACCTGACAAGAACAGTAGATCCGCTTCAGTCAAATACACTTTACCTCTGGGAACAGACGCGAGTGCTATTTGCACTGTGTATGGCAATGGGAGCGCAATAGTGACTTTCCTTACCAGAAAACAACTCTTGCTTTTAGGACCAGAAATGCATGTGACTCAACTCCATTTAAGACTGGGAAATAAACGCTAGCTCGCCTTACAAGAAACACGCTCTGCTTTTGAGAACAGAGCTCTATTCTACTCTACTGGGTTTCCTATGCGTTCCAAACAGTGAGCTTGCTCAGAACAAAAGATCTGTGCTTCCTACACACACGGGTCATATCTAGTTCAACTCTGCTTAGGAAACTGACAAGAACAGTAGCTCCTCTTCAGTCCAATACACTGTACTTGCTGGGAACAGACGCGAGTGCTATTTGCACTGTGTATGGCAATGGGAGCGCAATAGTGACTTTCCTTACCAGAAAACAACTCTTGCTCGTAGGACCAGAAACTGCATGGGATTCAACTCCATTTAGTACTGGGTAACAAACGCTGTCTCGCCTTACAGGAAACACACTCTGCTTTTGAGAAAAGGGCGCTCTTCTACTCTATTGTGTTTCCTACGGGGTCCGAACTGTGAGCTTGCTCAGAACAAAAGAACTGTGCTTCCTACACACACGGGCCATATCTAGTTCAACTCTGCTTAGGAAACTGACAAGAACAGTAGCTGCTCTTCAGTCCAATACACTGTACTTGCTGGGAACAGACACGAGTGCTATTTGCACTGTGTATGGCAATGGGAGCGCAATAGTGACTCTTTTTACCAGAAAACAACTCTTGCTCGTAGTACCAGAAACTGCATGGGACTCAACTCCATTTCTGACTGGGAAACAAACACTAGCTCGACTTTCAAGAAAAACAATCAAATTCTGAGAATAGAGCACTCATCTACTCTACTATGTTTCCTATGATGTCCGCAAAGTGTGCTTTCTCAGAACAAAAGAACTGTGCTTCCTACACACATGGGATATATCTGGTTCAACTCCTCTTATGAAAATGACAAGAACAGTAGCTCCTCTTCAGTCCAATACACTGTACTTGCTGGGAACAGACGCGAGTGCTATTTGCACTATGTATTGGAAAGGGAGCACAATAGTGACTTTCCTTACCAGAAAACAACTCTTGCTCATAGGACCAGAAACTGGATGTGATTCAACTCCATTTAGGACTGGGAAACAAACGCTATCTCGCCTTACAAGAAACAAACTCTGCTTTTGAGAAAAGCGCACTCTTCTACTCTACTGTGTTTCCTATGGGGTCCAAACAGTGAGCTTGCTCACAACAAAAGAACTGTGCTTCCTACACACACGGGCCATATCTAGTTCAACTCTGCTTATTAAACTGACAAGAAGAGTAGCTCCGCTTCAGTCAAATACACTGTACTTGCTGGGAACAGACGCGAGTGCTATTTGCACTGTGTATGGAAATGGGAGCACAATAGTGACTTTCCTTACCAGAAAACAATTCTTGCTCGTAGGACCAGAAACTGCATGTGACTCAACTCCATTTAGGACTGGGAAACAAACGCCAGCTCGCCTTACAAGAAACACACTCTGCTTTTGAGAAAAGCGCACTCTTCTACTCTACTGTGTTTCCTATGGGGTCCAAACAGTGAGCTTGCTCACAACAAAAGAACTGTGCTTCCTACACACACGGGCCATATCTAGTTCAACTCTGCTTAGGAAACTGACAAGAACAGTAGCTCCTCTTCAGTCCAATACACTGTACATGCTGGCAACAGATGCCAGTGCTATTTGCCTTGTGCATGTCAATGGGAGCGCAATAGTGACTCTTCTTTCCAGAAAACAACACTTGTTTGTAGGACCAGAAACTGCATGTGATTCACTCCATTTAGGACTGGGAAACAAACGGTATCTCGCCTTACAAGAAACACACTCTGCTTTTGAGAAAAGAGCACTCTTTTACTCTACTGTGTTTCCTATGGGGTCCGAACAGTGAGCTTGCTCAGAACAAAAGAACTGTGCTTCCTACACACACGGGCCATATCTAGTTCAACTCTGCTTAAGAAATTGACAAGAACAGTAGATCCTCTTCAGTCCAATACACTGTACATGCTGGGAACCGACGCCAGTGATATTTGCCCTGTGTATGACAATGGGAGCGCAATAGTGACTCTTCTTACCAGAAAACAACTCTTGCTCATGGTACCAGAAACTGCATGGGATTCAATTCCATTTAGGACTGGGAAACAAACGCTAGTTCTCCTTACAAGAAACACACTCTGCTTTTGAGAAAAGAGCACTCTTCTACTCTACTGTGTTTCCTATTGGGTCCGAACAGTGAGCTTGCTCAGAACAAAAGAACTGTGCTTCCTACACACATGGGCCATATCTAATTCAACTCTGCTTAGGAAACTGACAAGAACAGTAGCTCCTCTTCAATCCAATACACTGTACATGCTAGGAACAAACGCCAGTGCTATTTGCCCTGTGTATGACAAAGGGAGCGCAATAGTGACTCTTCCTACCAGAAAACAACTCTTGCTCGTAGGACCAGAAACTGCATGGGATTCAACTCCATTTAGGACTGGGAAACAAATGCTATTTCGCATTACAAGAAACATACTCTGCTTTTGAGAAAAGAGCACTCTTCTACTCTACTGTTTTTTCTATGGGGTCCGAACAGTGAGCTTGCTCAGAACAAAAGAACTGTGCTTCCTACACACATGGGCCATATCTAGTTCAACTCTGCTTAGGAAACTGACAAGAACAGTAGCTCCTCTTCAGTCAAATACACTGTACTTGCTGCGAAGAGACGCGAGTGCTATTTGCACTGTGTGTGACAATGGGAGCACAATAGTGACTCTTCTTACCAGAAAACAACTCTTGCTCATAGGAATTGAAACTGCATGTGATTCAACTCCATTTAGGACTGGGGAACAAACACTGGCTTGCCTTACAAGAAACATACTCTGCTTTTGAGAAAAGAGCACTCTTCTACTCTACTGTGTTTCCTATAGGGCCAGAACAGTGAGCTTGCTCAGAACAAAAGAACTGTGCTTCCTACACACACGGGCCATATCTAGTTCAACTCTGCTTAGGAAACTGACATGAACAGTAGCTCCTCTTCAGTCAAATACACTGTACTTGCTGGGAACAGACGCCAGTGCTATTTGCACTGGGAATGGCAATGGGAGCACAATAGTGACTCTTCTAACCAGAAAACAACTCTTGCTCGTCCGACCAAAAACTGCATGTGACTCAACACCATTTAGGACTGGGAACAAACGCTAGCTCACCTTACAAGAAACACACTCTGCTTTTGAGAAAAGAGCACTCATCTTCTCTACTGTGTTTCCTATGGGGTCCGAACAGTGAGCTTGCTCAGAACAAAAGAACTGTGCTTCCTACACACACGGGCCATATCTAGTTCAACTCTGCTTAGGAAATTGACAAGAGCAGTAGCTCCTCTTCAGTCCAATACACTGTACTTGCTGGGAACAGACGCGAGTGCTATTTGCACTGTGTATGGCAATGGGAGCGCAACAGTGTCTTTCCTTACGAGAAAACAATTCTTGCTCGTAGGACCAGAAACTGCATGGGATTCAACTCCATTTAGGACTGGGAAAGAAACGCTAGCTCGCCTTACAAGAAACACACTCTGCTTTTGAGAAAAGAGCACTCTTCTACTCTATTGTGTTTCCTACGGGGTCCGAACTGTGAGCTTGCTCAGAACAAAAGACCTGTGCTTCCTACACACACGGGCCATATCTAGTTCAACTCTGCTTAGGAAACTGACAAGAACAGTAGCTCCTCTTCAGTCCAATACACTGTACATGCTGGGAACAGATGCCTGTGCTATTTGCCCTGTGTATGACAATGGGAGCGCAATAGTGACTCTTTTTTACCAGAAAACAACTCTTGCTCGTAGGACCACAAACTGCATGGGATTCAACTCCATTTAGTACTGGGTAACAAACGCTGTCTCGCCTTACAGGAAACACACTCTGCTTTTGAGAAAAGGGCACTCTTCTACTCTGTTGTGTTTCCTACGGGGTCCGAACTGTGAGCTTGCTCAGAACAAAAGAACTGTGCTTCCTACACACACGGGCCATATCTAGTTCAACTCTGCTTAGGAAACTGACAAGAACAGTAGCTGCTCTTCAGTCCAATACACTGTACTTGCTGGGAACAGACGCGAGTGCTATTTGCACTGTGTATGGCAATGGGAGCGCAATAGTGACTCTTCTTACCAGAAAACAACTCTTGCTCGTAGTACCAGAAACTGCATGGGACTCAAATCCATTTCTGACTGGGAAACAAACACTAGCTCGACTTTCAAGAAAAACAATCAAATTTTGAGAATAGAGCACTCATCTACTCTACTGTGTTTCCTATGATGTCCGCATAGTGTGCTTTCTCAGAACAAAAGAACTGTGCTTCCTACACACATGGGATATATCTGGTTCAACTCCTCTTATGAAAATGACAAGAACAGTAGCTCCTTTTCAGTCCAATACACTGTACTTGCTCGGAACAGACGCGAGTGCTATTTGCACTATGTATGGGAATGGGAGCGCAATAGTGACTTTTCTTACCAGAAAACAACTCTTGTTTAGGACCAGAAACTGGATGTGATTCAACTCCATTTAGGACTGGGAAACAAATGCTAGCTCGCCTTACAAGGAACACACTCTGCTTTTGAGAAAAGGGCACTCTTCTACCCTATTGTGTTTCCTACGCGGTCCGAACTGTGAGCTTGCTCAGAACAAAAGACCTGTGGTTCCTACACACACGGGCCATATCTGGTTCAACTCTGCTTAGGAAACTGACAAGAACAGTAGCTCCTCTTCAGTCCAATACACTGTACTTGCTGGGAACAGACGCAAGTGCTATTTGCCCAGTGTTTGACAATGGGTGCGCAATATTGACTCTTCTTACCAGAAAACAACTCTTGCTCGTAGGACCAGAAACTGCATGTATTTAACTCCATTTAGGACTGGGAAAAAAATGCTAGCTCGCCTTACAAGAAACACACTCTACTTTTGAGAAAAGAGCACTCTTCTACTCTACTGTGTTTCCTATGGTGTCCGAACAGTGAGCTTGCTCAGAACAAAAGAACTGTGCTTACTACACACACGGGCCATATCTGGTTCAACTCTGCTTAGGAAACTGACAAGAACAGTAGCTCCTCTTCAGTCCAATACACTGTACTTGCTGGGAACAGACGCAAGTGCTATTTGCACTGTGTATGGCAATGGGAGCACAATAGTGACTCTTCTTACCAGAAAACAACTCTTACTCGTAGGACCAGAAACTGCATGGGATTCAACTCCATTTCTGACTGGGAAGTAAATACTAGCTCGCCTTTCAAGGAACACAATCTAATTTTGAGAAAAGAGCACTCATCTACTCTACTGTGTTTCCTATGGTGTCCGCACAGTGTGCTTTCTCAGAAAAAAAGAACTGTGTTTCCTACACACACGGGCCATATATAGTTCAACTCCTCTTACGAAAATGACAAGAACAGTAGCTCCTCTTCAGTCCAATACACTGTACTTGCTGGGATCAGACGCGAGTGCTATTTGCACTATATATGGCAATGGGAGCGCAATAGTGACTTTCCTTACCAGAAAACAACTCTTGCTCATAGGACCAGAAACTGCAAGTGATTCAACTCCATTTAGGACTGGGAAACAAACCCTAGCTCGCCTTACAAGAAACACACTCTGCTTTTGAGAAAAGAGCACTCTTCTACTCTACTGTGTTTCCTATAGGGCCAGAACAGTGAGATTGATCAGAACAAGAGAACTGTGCCTCCTACACACACGGCCATATCTAGTTCAATTCTGCTTAGGAAACTGACAAGAACAGTAGCTCCTCTTCAGTCCAATACACTGTACTTGCTGGGAAGCGACGCAAAAGCTATTTGCACTGTGTATGACATTGTGAGCGCAATAGTGATTCTTCTTACAAGAAAACAACTCTTGCTCGTAGGACCAGAAACTGCATGGGATTCAACTCCATTTAGGACTGGGAAACAAACACTAGCTCGCCTACAAGAAACTCACTCTGCTTTTGAGAAAAGAACACTCATCTACTCTACTGGTTTTCCTATGGGGTCCGAACAGTGAGCTTTCTCAGAACAAAAGACCTGTGCTTCCTACACACACGGGCCATATCTAGTTCAACTCTGCTTAGGAAACTGACAAGAACAGTAGCTCCTCTTCAGTCCAATACACTGTACTTGCTGGGAACAGAAGCAAGTGCTATTTGAACTGTGTATGTCCATGAGATCGCAATAGTGACTTTCCCTACCAGAAAACATCTCTTGCTTGTAGGACCAGAAACTGCATGTGATTCAACTCCATTTAGGTCTGGGAAACAAACGCTAGCTCGCCTTACAAGAAACACACTCTGCTTTAGAGAAAAGATCACTCTTCTACTCTACTGTGTTTCCTATGGGGTCTGAACAGTGAGCATGCTCCCAACAATAGAACAGTGCTTCCTACATACACGGCCATATCTAGTTCATTTCTGCTTAGGAACCTGAGAAGAACAGTAGATTCTCTTCAGTCCAATACACTGTACATGCTGGGAACCGACGCCAGTGCTATTTGCCCTGTATATGACAATGGGAGCGCAATAGTGACTCTTCTTACCAGAAAACAACTCTTGCTCGTAGGATCAGAAACTGCATGTGATTCAACTCCATATAGGACTGGGAAAAAAAAACGCTAGCTCTCCTTGCAAGAAACACACTCTGCTTTTGAGAAAAGAGCACTCTTCTACTCTACTGGGTTTCCTATCGGGCCAGAAAAGTGAGCTTCTCAGAACAAAAGGACTGTGCTTCCGACACACAGGGGCCATATCTAGTTCAACTCTGCTTAGGAAACTGACAAGAACAGTAGCTCCTCTTCAGTCCAATACTCTGTACATGCACGGAACAGATGCCAGTGCTATTTGCACTATGTATGGCAATGGGAGCGCAATAGTGACTTTCCTTACCAGAAAACAACTCTTGCTCATAGGACCAGAAACTGCAAGTGATTCAACTCCATTTAGGACTGGGAAACAAACCCTAGCTCGCCTTACAAGAAACACACTCTGCTTTTGAGAAAAGAGCACTCTTCTACTCTACTGTGTTTCCTATAGGGCCAGAACAGTGTGCTTGCTCAGAACAAGAGAACTGTGCCTCCTACACACACGGCCATATCTAGTTCAATTCTGCTTAGGAAACTGACAAGAACAGTAGCTCCTTTTCAGTCCAATACACTGTACTTGCTGGGAACCGACGCAAAAGCTATTTGCACTGTGTATGACATTGTGAGCGCAATAGTGATTCTTCTTACAAGAAAACAACTCTTGCTCATAGGACCAGAAACTGCATGGGATTCAACTCCATTTAGGACTGGGAAACAAACACTAGCTCGCCTACAAAAAACACACTCTGCTTTTGAGAAAAGAGCACTCATCTACTCTACTGGGTTTCCTATGGGGTCCGAACAGTGAGCTTGCTCAGAACAAAAGACCTGTGCTTCCTACACACACGGGCCATATCTAGTTCAACTCTGCTTAGGAAACTGACAAGAACAATAGTTCCTCTTCAGTCCAATACACTGTACTTGCTGGGAACAGAAGCAAGTGCTATTTGAACTGTGTATGTCAATGAGATCGCAATAGTGACTTTCCCTACCAGAAAACATCTCTTGCTTGTAGGACCAGAAACTGCATGTGATTCAAATCCATTTAGGTCTGGGAAACAAACGCTAGCTCGCCTTACAAGAAACACACGCTGCTTTAGAGAAAAGATCACTCTTCTACTCTACTGTGTTTCCTATGGGGTCTGAACAGTGAGCATGCTCAGAACAAAAGAACAGTGCTTCCTACATACACGGTCATATCTAGTTCATTTCTGCTTAGGAACCTGAGAAGAACAGTAGATTCTCTTCATTCCAATACACTGTACATGCTGGGAACCGACGCCAGTGCTATTTGCCCTGTGTATGACAATGGGAGCGCAATAGTGACTCTTCTTACAAGAAAACAACTCTTGCTCGTAGGATCAGAAACTGCATGTGATTCAACTCCATATAGGACTGGGAAAAAAAACGCTAGCTCTCCTTGCAAGAAACACACTCTGCTTTTGAGAAAAGAGCACTCTTCTACTCTACTGTGTTTCCTATTGGGCCAGAACAGTGAGATTGCACAGAACAAAAGAAGTGTACTTCCTACACAAACGGCCATATCTAGTTCAATTCAGCTTAGGAAACTGACAAGAACAGTATACCCTCCAGTCAAATACACTGCACATGCTGGGAACAGGCACCAGTGCTATTTGCCCTCTGTATGACAATGGGAGCGCAATAGTGACTTTCCTTACCAGAAAACAACCCTTGCTCATAAGACCAGAAACTGCATGTGATTCCACTCCATTTAGGAATGGGAAACAAACGCTAGCTCGCCTTAAAGAAACACACTCTGCTTTTGAGAAAAAAGCACTCTTCTAATCTACTGTGTTTCCTATGGGGTCCGAACAGTGAGCTTGCTCAGAACAAAAAAACTGTGCTTCCTACACACACGGGCCATATCTAGTTCAAGTCTGCTTAGGAACCTGACAAGAACAGTAGATCCTCTTCAGTCCAATACACTTTACTTGCTGGGAACAGACGCGAGTGCTATTTGCACAGTGTATGGCAATGGGAGCGCAATGTGACTTTCCTTACCAGAAAACAACTCTTGTTCATAGGACCAGAAACTTCATGTGATTCAACTCTATTTAGGACTTGGAAATAAACGCTAGCTCGCCTTAGAAGAAACACACTCTGCTTTTGAGAAAAGAGCACCCTTCTACTCTACTGTGTTTCCTATAGGGCCAGAACAGTGAGCTTGCTCAGAACAAAAGAACTGTGCTTCCTGCACACAGGCCATATCTAGTTCAACTCTGCTTAGGAAACTGACAAGAACAGTAGCTGCTCTTCAGTCCAATACACTGTACTTGCTGGGAACAGACGCGAGTGCTATTTGCACTGTGTATGGCAATGGGAGCGCAATAGTGACTCTTCTTACCAGAAAACAACTCTTGCTCGTAGTACCAGAAACTGCATGGGACTCAACTCCATTTCTGACTGGGAAACAAACACTAGCTCGACTTTCAAGAAAAACAATCAAATTTTGAGAATAGAGCACTCATCTACTCTACTGTGTTTCCTATGATGTCCGCATAGTGTGCTTTCTCAGAACAAAAGAACTGTGCTTCCTACACACATGGGATATATCTGGTTCAACTCCTCTTATGAAAATGACAAGAACAGTAGCTCCTTTTCAGTCCAATACACTGTACTTGCTGGGAACAGACGCGAGTGCTATTTGCACTATGTATGGGAATGGGAGCGCAATAGTGACTTTCCTTACCAGAAAACAACTCTTGTTTAGGACCAGAAACTGGATGTGATTCAACTCCATTTAGGACTGGGAAACAAATGCTAGCTCGCCTTACAAGGAACACACTCTGCTTTTGAGAAAAGGGCACTCTTCTACCCTATTGTGTTTCCTACGCGGTCCGAACTGTGAGCTTGCTCAGAACAAAAGACCTGTGGTTCCTACACACACGGGCCATATCTGGTTCAACTCTGCTTAGGAAACTGACAAGAACAGTAGCTCCTCTTCAGTCCAATACACTGTACTTGCTGGGAACAGACGCAAGTGCTATTTGCCCAGTGTATAATAATGGGTGCGCAATATTGACTCTTCTTACCAGAAAACAACTCTTGCTCGTAGGACCAGAAACTGCATGTATTCAACTCCATTTAGGACTGGGAAAAAAATGCTAGCTCGCCTTACAAGAAACACACTCTACTTTTGAGAAAAGAGCACTCTTCTACTCTACTGTGTTTCCTATGGTGTCCGAACAGTGAGCTTGCTCAGAACAAAAGAACTGTGCTTACTACACACACGGGCCATATCTGGTTCAACTCTGCTTAGGAAACTGACAAGAACAGTACCTCCTCTTCAGTCCAATACACTGTACTTGCTGGGAACAGACGCAAGTGCTATTTGCACTGTGTATGGCAATGGGAGCGCAATAGTGACTCTTCTTACCAGAAAACAACTCTTACTCGTAGGACCAGAAACTGCATGGGATTCAACTCCATTTCTGACTGGGAAGTAAATACTAGCTCGCCTTTCAAGGAACACAATCTAATTTTGAGAAAAGAGCACTCATCTACTCTACTGTGTTTCCTATGGTGTCCGCACAGTGTGATTTCTCAGAAAAAAAGAACTGTGTTTCCTACACACACGGGCCATATATAGTTCAACTCCTCTTAGGAAAATGACAAGAACAGTAGCTCCTCTTCAGTCCAATACACTGTACTTGCTGGGATCAGACGCGAGTGCTATTTGCACTATGTATGGCAATGGGAGCGCAATAGTGACTTTCCTTACCAGAAAACAACTCTTGCTCATAGGACCAGAAACTGTAAGTGATTCAACTCCATTTAGGACTGGGAAACAAACCCTAGCTCGCCTTACAAGAAACACACTCTGCTTTTGAGAAAAGAGCACTCTTCTACTCTACTGTGTTTCCTATAGGGCCAGAACAGTGAGATTGATCAGAACAAGAGAACTGTGCCTCCTACACACACGGACATATCTAGTTCAATTATGCTTAGGAAACTGACAAGAACAGTAGCTCCTCTTCAGTCCAATACACTGTACTTGCTGGGAAGCGACGCAAAAGCTATTTGCACTGTGTATGACATTGTGAGCGCAATAGTGATTCTTCTTACAAGAAAACAACTCTTGCTCGTAGGACCAGAAACTGCATGGGATTCAACTCCATTTAGGACTGGGAAACAAACACTAGCTCGCCTACAAGAAACTCACTCTGCTTTTGAGAAAAGAACACTCATCTACTCTACTGGTTTTCCTATGGGGTCCGAACAGTGAGCTTTCTCAGAACAAAAGACCTGTGCTTCCTACACACACGGGCCATATCTAGTTCAACTCTGCTTAGGAAACTGACAAGAACAGTAGCTCCTCTTCAGTCCAATACACTGTACTTGCTGGGAACAGAAGCAAGTGCTATTTGAACTGTGTATGTCAATGAGATCGCAATAGTGACTTTCCCTACCAGAAAACATCTCTTGCTTGTAGGACCAGAAACTGCATGTGATTCAACTCCATTTAGGTCTGGGAAACAAACGCTAGCTCGCCTTACAAGAAACACACTCTGCTTTAGAGAAAAGATCACTCTTCTACTCTACTGTGTTTCCTATGGGGTCTGAACAGTGAGCATGCTCCCAACAATAGAACAGTGCTTCCTACATACACGGCCATATCTAGTTCATTTCTGCTTAGGAACCTGAGAAGAACAGTAGATTCTCTTCAGTCCAATACACTGTACATGCTGGGAACCGACGCCAGTGCTATTTGCCCTGTATATGACAATGTGAGCGCAATAGTGACTCTTCTTACCAGAAAACAACTCTTGCTCGTAGGATCAGAAACTGCATGTGATTCAACTCCATATAGGACTGGGAAAAAAAAACGCTAGCTCTCCTTGCAAGAAACACACTCTGCTTTTGAGAAAAGAGCACTCTTCTACTCTACTGGGTTTCCTATCGGGCCAGAACAGTGAGATTGCACAGAACAAAAGAAGTGTGCTTCCTACACACACAGCCATATCTAGTTCAATTCAGCTTAGGAAACTGACAAGAACAGTATACCCTCCAGTCAAATACACTGCACATGCTGGGAACAGGCACCAGTGCTATTTGCCATCTGTATGACAATGGGAGCGCAATAGTGACTTTCCTTACCAGAAAACAACTCTTGCTCATAAGACCAGAAACTGCATGTGATTCCACTCCATTTAGGAATGGGAAACAAACGCTAGCTCGCCTTAAAAGAAACACACTCTGCTTTTGAGAAAAAAGCACTCTTCTACTCTACTGTGTTTCCTATGGGATCCCTACAGTGAGCTTGCTCAGAACAAAAAAATCTGTGCTTCCTACACACACGGCCATATCTAGTTCAAGTCTGCTTAGGAACCTGACAAGAACAGTAGATCCTCTTCAGTCCAATACACTTTACTTGCTGGGAACAGACGCCAGTGCTATTTGCACAGTGTATGGCAATGGGAGCGCAATGTGACTTTCCTTACCAGAAAACAACTCTTGTTCGTAGGACCAGAAACTTCATGTGATTCAACTCCATTTAGGACTTGGAAAGAAACGCTAGCTCGCCTTAGAAGAAACACACTCTGCTTTTGAGAAAAGAGCACTCTTCTACTCTACTGTGTTTCCTATACGGCCAGAACAGTGTACTTGCTCAGAACAAAAGAACTGTGCTTCCTACACACAAGACCATATCTGGTTCAATTCTGCTTAGGAACCTGACAAGAACAGTAGATTCTCTTCAGTCCAATACACTGTACTGCTGGGAACAGACGCGAGTGCTATTTGTAGTCTGTATGCAATGGGAGCGCAATAGTAACTCTTCTTACCAGAAAACAACTCTTGCTCTTAGGACCACAAACTGCATGTGACTCAACTCCATTTAGGACTGGGAAACAAACGCTAGCTCTGCTCACAAGAAACACACTCTGCTTTTGAGAAAAGAGCACTCTTCTACTCTACTGTGTTTCCTCTATGGCCAGAAAAGTGAGCTTCTCAGAACAAAAGGACTGTGCTTCCGACACACAGGGGCCATATCTAGTTCAACTCTGCTTAGGAAACTGACAAGAACAGTAGCTCCTCTTCAGTCCAATACTCTGTACATGCACGGAACAGATGCCAGTGCTATTTGCACTATGTATGGCAATGGGAGCGCAATAGTGACTTTCCTTACCAGAAAACAACTCTTGATCATAGGACCAGAAACTGCAAGTGATTCAACTCCATTTAGGACTGGGAAACAAACCCTAGCTCGCCTTACAAGAAACACACTCTGCTTTTGAGAAAAGAGCACTCTTCTACTCTACTGTGTTTCCTATAGGGCCAGAACAGTGTACTTGCTCAGAACAAGAGAACTGTGCCTCCTACACACACGGCCATATCTAGTTCAATTCTGCTTAGGAAACTGACAAGAACAGTAGCTCCTCTTCAGTCCAATACACTGTACTTGCTGGGAACCGACGCAAAAGCTATTTGCACTGTGTATGACATTGTGAGCGCAATAGTGATTCTTCTTACAAGAAAACAACTCTTGCTCGTAGGACCAGAAACTGCATGGGATTCAACTCCATTTAGGACTGGGAAACAAACACTAGCTCGCCTACAAAAAACACACTCTGCTTTTGAGAAAAGAGCACTCATCTACTCTACTGGGTTTCCTATGGGGTCCGAACAGTGAGCTTGCTCAGAACAAAAGACCTGTGCTTCCTACACACACGGGCCATATCTAGTTCAACTCTGCTTAGGAAACTGACAAGAACAATAGTTCCTCTTCAGTCCAATACACTGTACTTGCTGGGAACAGAAGCAAGTGCTATTTGAACTGTGTATGTCAATGAGATCGCAATAGTGACTTTCCCTACCAGAAAACATCTCTTGCTTGTAGGACCAGAAACTGCATGTGATTCAACTCCATTTAGGTCTGGGAAACAAACGCTAGCTCGCCTTACAAGAAACACACTCTGCTTTAGAGAAAAGATCACTCTTCTACTCTACTGTGTTTCCTATGGGGTCTGAACAGTGAGCATGCTCAGAACAAAAGAACAGTGCTTCCTACATACACGGTCATATCTAGTTCATTTCTGCTTAGGAACCTGAGAAGAACAGTAGATTCTCTTCATTCCAATACACTGTACATGCTGGGAACCGACACCAGTGCTATTTGCCCTGTGTATGACAATGGGAGCGCAATAGTGACTCTTCTTACAAGAAAACAACTCTTGCTCGTAGGATCAGAAACTGCATGTGATTCAACTCCATATAGGACTGGGAAAAAAAACGCTAGCTCTCCTTGCAAGAAACACACTCTGCTTTTGAGAAAAGAGCACTCTTCTACTCTACTGTGTTTCCTATTGGGCCAGAACAGTGAGATTGCACAGAACAAAAGAAGTGTGCTTCCTACACAAACGGCCATATCTAGTTCAATTCAGCTTAGGAAACTGACAAGAACAGTATACCCTCCAGTCAAATACACTGCACATGCTGGGAACAGGCACCAGTGCTATTTGCCCTCTGTATGACAATGGGAGCGCAATAGTGACTTTCCTTACCAGAAAACAACCCTTGCTCATAAGACCAGAAACTGCATGTGATTCCACTCCATTTAGGAATGGGAAACAAACGCTAGCTCGCCTTAAAGAAACACACTCTGCTTTTGAGAAAAAAGCACTCTTCTAATCTACTGTGTTTCCTATGGGGTCCGAACAGTGAGCTTGCTCAGAACAAAAAAACTGTGCTTCCTACACACACGGCCATATCTAGTTCAAGTCTGCTTAGGAACCTGACAAGAACAGTAGCTCCTCTTCAGTCCAATACACTTTACTTGCTGGGAACAGACGCGAGTGCTATTTGCACAGTGTATGGCAATGGGAGCGCAATGTGACTTTCCTTACCAGAAAACAACTCTTGTTCGTAGGACCAGAAACTTCATGTTATTCAACTCTATTTAGGACTTGGAAATAAACGCTAGCTCGCCTTAGAAGAAACACACTCTGCTTTTGAGAAAAGAGCACTCTTCTACTCTACTGTGTTTCCTATACGGCCAGAACAGTGTACTTGCTCAGAACAAAAGAACTGTGCTTCCTACACACAAGACCATATCTGGTTCAATTCTGCTTAGGAACCTGACAAGAACAGTAGATTCTCTTCAGTCCAATACACTGTACATGTTGGGAACCGACGACAATGCTATTTGCACTGTGTATGACATTGAGAGCACAATAGTGATTCTTCTTACCAGAAAACAACTCTTGCTCGTAGGACCAGAAACTGCATGTAATTCAACTCCATTTAGGATTGGGAAACAAATGCTAGCTCGCCTACAAGAAACACACTCTGCTTTTGAGAAAAGAGCACTCTTCTACTCTACTGTGTTTCATATGGTGTCCAAACAGTGAGCTTGCTCAGAACAAAAGAACTGTGCTTTCTACACACATGGCCATATCTAGTTCAATTCTGCGTACGAACCTGACAAGAACAGTAGATCCTCTTCAGTCCAATACACTGTACGTCCTGGGATCAGATGCCAGTGCTATTTGGCCTGTGTATGACAATGGGAGCACAATAGTGACTCTTCTTACCAGAAAACAACTCTTGCTCGTAGGACCAGAAACTGCATGGGATTCAACTCCATTTAGGACTGGGAAACAAACGCTAGCTCGCCTTACAAGAAACACACTCTGCTTTTGAGAAAAGAGCAATCTTCTACTCTACTGTGTTTCCTATAAGGCCAGAACAGTGAACTTGCTGAGAACAAAAGAACTGTGCATCCTACACACGGGCCATAACTAGTTCAACTCTGCTTAGGAAACTGACAAGAACAGTAGCTCCTCTTCAGTCCAATACACTGCACTTGCTGGGAACAGACGCGAGTGCTATTTGCACTGTGTATGGCAATGAGAGCGCAATAGTAACTTTCCTTAACAGAAAACAACTCTTGCTCCTAGGAACACAAACTGCATGTGATTCAACTCCATTTAGGACTAGGGATCAAACGCTAGCTCGCCTTACAAGAAACACACTCTGCTTTTGAGAAAAGAGCACTTTTCTACTCTACTGTGTTTCCTACAGGGCCAGAAGAGTGAGCTTGCTCAGAACATAAGAACTGTGCTTCCTACACACACGGGCCTTATCTAGTTCAACTCTGCTTAGGAAACTGACAAGAACAGTAGCTCCTCTTCAGTCCGATACACTGTACTTGCTGGGAACAGACGCGAGTGCTATTTGCACTGTGTATGGCAATGTGAGCACAATAGTGACTTTCCTTACCAGAAAACAACTCTTGATCGTAGTACCAGAAACTGCATGTGATTCAACTCCATTTAGGACTGGGAAACAAACACTAGTTCGCCTTACAATAAACACACTCTGCATTAGAGAAAAGAGCACTCTTCTACTCTACTGTGTTTCCTATAGGGCCAGAACAGTGAACTTGCTCAGAACATAAGAACTGTGCTTCCTACACACACGGGCCATAACTACTTCAACTCTGCTTAGGAAACTGACAAGAACAGTAGCTCCTCTTCAGTCCAATGCACTGTACTTGATGGGAACAGACGCGAGGGCTATTTGTACTGTGTATGGCAAAAGGAGCGCAATAGTGACTATTCTAACCAGAAAACAACTCCTGCTCGTAGGACCAGAAACTGCATGTGTATTTCAACTCCATTTAGGACTGGGAAACAAATGCTAGCTCGCCTTACAAGAAACACACTCTGCTTTTGAGAAAAGAGCTCTCTTCTACTCTACTGTGTTTCCTATGGGGTCCGAACAGTGAGCTTGCTCACAACAAAAGAACTGTGCTTCCTACACACACGGGCCATATCTAGTTCAACTCTGCCTAGGAAACTGACAAGAACAGTAGCTCCTCTTCAGTCCAATACACTGTACATGCTGGGTACAGATGCCAGTGCTATTTGCCCTGTGCATGTCAATGGGAGCACAATAGTGACTCTTCTTACCAGAAAACAACTCTTGCTCCTAGGACCAGAAAATGCATGTGAGTCAACTCCATTTAGGACTGGGAAACAAACGCTATCTCGCCTTACAAGAAACACACTCTGCTTTTGAGAAACGAACAGTCTTCTACTCTACTGTGTTTCCTATGGGGTCCAAACAGTGAGCTTGCTCAGAACAAAAGAACTGTGCTTCCTACACACACGGGCCATATCTAGTTCAACACTGCTTAGGAAACTGACAAGAACAGTAGCTCCTCTTCTGTTCAATACACTGTACTTGCTGGGAACAGTCGCGAGTGCTACTTAAACAGTGTATGTCATTGGGAGCGCAATAGTGACTTTCATTACCAGAAAACAACTCTTGCTTCTAGGACCAGAAACTGCATGTGATTCAACTCCATTTAGGACTGGGAAACATACGCTATCTCGCCTTACAAGAAACACACTCTGCTTTTGAGAAAAGAGCACTCTTCTACTCTACTGTGTTTCCTATGGGGTCCGAACAGTGAGCTTGCTCAGAACAAAAGAACTGTGCTTCCTACACATACGGGCCATATCTAGTTCAACTCTGCTTAGGAAACTGACAAGAACAGTAGCTCATCTTCAGTTCAATACAATGTACTTGCTGGGAACAGTCGCGAGTGCTACTTGAGCAGTGTATGGCATTGTGAGCGCAATAGTGACTTTCCTTACCAGAAAACAACTCTTGCACATAGGACCAGAAACTGCATGGGATTCAACTCCATTTAGGACTGGGAAACAAAGCTATCTCGCCTTATAAGAAACACACTCTGCTTTTGAGAAAAGAGCACTCTTCTACTCTAATGTGTTTCCTATGGTGTCCGAACAGTGAGCTTGCTCAGAACAAAACAACTGTGCTTCCTACACACATGGGCCATATCTAATTCAACTCTGCTTAGGAAACTGACAAGAACAGTAGCTCCTCTTCAATCCAATACACTGTACATGCTAGGAACAAACGCCAGTGCTATTTGCCCTGTGTATGACAAAGGGAGCACAATAGTGACTCTTCCTACCAGAAAACAACTCTTGCTCGTAGGACCAGAAACTGCATGGGATTCAACTGCATTTAGGACTGGGAAACAAATGCTATTTCGCATTACAAGAAACACACTCTGCTTTTGAGAAAAGAGCACTCTTCTACTCTACTGTTTTTCCTATGGGGTCCGAACAGTGAGCTTGCTCAGAACAAAAGAACTGTGCTTCCTACACACATGGGCCATATCTAGTTCAACTCTGCTTAGGAAACTGACAAGAACAGTAGCTCCTCTTCAGTCAAATACACTGTACTTGCTGCGAAGAGACGCGAGTGCTATTTGCACTGTGTATGACAATGGGAGCACAATAGTGACTCTTCTTACCAGAAAACAACTCTTGCTCATAGGAATTGAAACTGCATGTGATTCAACTCCATTTAGGACTGGGGAACAAACACTGGCTTGCCTTACAAGAAACATACTCTGCTTTTGAGAAAAGAGCACTCTTCTACTCTACTGTGTTTCCTATAGGGCCAGAACAGTGAGCTTGCTCAGAACAAAAGAACTGTGCTTCCTACACACACGGGCCATATCTAGTTCAACTCTGCTTAGGAAACTGACATGAACAGTAGCTCCTCTTCAGTCAAATACACTGTACTTGCTGGGAACAGACGCCAGTGCTATTTGCACTGGGAATGGCAATGGGAGCACAATAGTGACTCTTCTTACCAGAAAACAACTCTTGCTCGTCCGACCAAAAACTGCATGTGACTCAACACCATTTAGGACTGGGAACAAACGCTAGCTCACCTTAAAAGAAACACACTCTGCTTTTGAGAAAAGATCACTCTTCTTCTCTACTGTGTTTCCTATGGGGTCCGAACAGTGAGCTTGCTCAGAACAAAAGAACTGTGCTTCCTACACACACGGGCCATATCTAGTTCAACTCTGCTTAGGAAATTGACAAGAGCAGTAGCTCCTCTTCAGTCCAATACACTGTACTTGCTGGGAACAGACGCGAGTGCTATTTGCACTGTGTATGGCAATGGGAGCGCAACAGTGTCTTTCCTTATGAGTAAACAATTCTTGCTCGTAGGACCATAAACTGCATGGGATTCAACCCCATTTAGGACTGGGAAAGAAACGCTAGCTCGCCTTACAAGAAACACACTCTGCTTTTGAGAAAAGAGCACTCTTCTACTCTACTGTGTTTCCTATGGGGTCCGAACTGTGAGCTTGTTCAGAACAAAAGAACTGTGCTTCCTACACACACGGCCATATCTAGTTCAATTCTGCTTAGGAACCTTACAAGAACAGTAGATCCTCTTCAGTCCAATACACTGTACATGCTGGGAACTGACGCCAGTGCTATTTGCCCTGTGTATGACAATGGGAGCGCAATCGTGACTCTTCTTACCAGAAAACAACTCTTGCATATAGGACCAGAAACTTCATGTGATTCATCTCCATTTAGGACTGAAAAAGAAATGCTAGCTCGCCTTACAAGAAACACACTCTTCTTTTGAGAAAAGGGCACTCTTCTACTCTACTGTGTTTCCTACGGGGTCCGAACAGTGAGCTTGCTCAGAACAAAAGAACTGTGCTTCCTACACACGGGCCATATCTAGTTCAACTCTGCTTAGGAAACTGACAAGAACAGTAGCTCTTCTTCAGTTCAATACACTGTACTTGCTGGGAACAGGCACGAGTGCTATTTGAACAGTGTATGGCAATGGGAGCACAATAGTGACTTTTTTTTTAACCAGAAAACAACTCTTGCCCGTAGGACCAGAAACTGCATGTGATTCAACTCCATTTAGGACTGGGAAACAAACACTATCTCGCCTTACAAGAAACAAACTCTGCTTTTGAGAAAAGCACACTCTTCTACTCTACTGTGTTTCCTATGGGGTCCAAACAGTGAGCTTGCTCACAACAAAAGAACTGTGCTTCCTACACACGGGGCATATCTAGTTCAACTCTGCTTATTAAACTGACAAGAAGAGTAGCTCCGCTTCAGTCAAATACACTGTACTTGCTGGGAACAGACGCGAGTGCTATTTGCACTGTGTATGGCAATGGGAGCACAATAGTGACTTTCCTTACCAGAAAACAATTCTTGCTCGTAGGACCAGAAACTGCATGTGACTCAACTCCATTTAGGACTGGGAAACAAACGCTAGCTCGCCTTACAAGAAACACACTCTGCTTTTGAGAAAAGAGCACTCTTCTACTCTACTGTGTTTCCTTTAGGGCCAGAACAGTCAGGTTGCTCTGAACAAAAGAACTGTGCTTCCTACACACAGGGGACATATCTAGTTCAACTCTGCTTAGGAAACTGACAAGATCAGTAGCTCCTCTTCAGTCCAATACACTGTACATGCTGGCAACAGATGCCAGTGCTATTTGCCCTGTGCATGTCAATGGGAGCGCAATAGTGACTCTTCTTTCCAGAAAACAACACTTGTTCGTAGGACCAGAAACTGCATGTGATTCACTCCATTTAGGCCTGGGAAACAAACGGTATCTCGCCTTACAAGAAACACACTCTGCTTTTGAGAAAAGAGCACTCTTTTACTCTACTGTGTTTCTTATGGGGTCCGAACAGTGAGCTTGCTCAGAACAAAAGAACTGTGCTTCCTAAACACACGGGCCATATCTAGTTCAACTCTGCTTAGGAAACTGACAAGAACAGTAGATCCTCTTCAGTCCAATACACTGTACATGCTGAGAACCGATGCCAGTGATATTTGCCCTGTGTATGACAATGGGAGCGCAATAGTGACTCTTCTTACCAGAAAACAACTCTTGCTCATGGTACCAGAAACTGCATGTGATTCAATTCCATTTAGGACTGGGAAACAAACGCTAGTTCTCCTTACATGAAACACACTCTGCTTTTGAGAAAAGAGCACTCATCTACTCTACTGTGTTTCCTATGGGGTCCGAACAGTGAGCTTGCTCAGAGCAAAAGAACTGTGCTTCCTACACACATGGGCCATATCTAATTCAACTCTGCTTAGGAAACTGACAAGAACAGTAGCTCCTCTTCAATCCAATACACTGTACATGCTAGGAACAGACGCCAGTGCTATTTGCCCTGTGTATGACAAAGGGAGCACAATAGTGACTCTTCCTACCAGAAAACAACTCTTGCTCATAGGACCAGAAACTGCATGGGATTCAACTCCATTTAGGACTGGGAAACAAATGCTATTTCGCATTACAAGAAACACACTCTGCTTTTGAGAAAAGAGCACTCTTCTACTCTACTGTTTTTCCTATGGGGTCCGAACAGAGAGCTTGCTCACAACAAAAGAACTGTGCTTCCTACACACATGGGCCATATATAGTTCAACTCTGCTTAGGAAACTGACAAGAACAGTAGCTCCTCTTCAGTCAAATACACTGTACTTGCTGCGAAGAGACGCGAGTGCTATTTGCACTGTGTATGTCAATGGGAGCACAATAGTGACTCTTCTTACCAGAAAACAACTCTTGCTCATAGGAATTGAAACTGCATGTGATTCAACTCCATTTAGGACTGGGGAACAAACATTGGCTTGCCTTACAAGAAACATACTCTGCTTTTGAGAAAAGAGCACTCTTCTACTCTACTGTGTTTCCTATAGGGCCAGAACAGTGAGCTTGCTCAGAACAAAAGAACTGTGCTTCCTACACACACGGGCCATATCTAGTTCAACTCTGCTTAGGAAACTGACATGAACAGTAGCTCCTCTTCAGTCAAATACACTGTACTTGCTGGGAACAGACGCCAGTGCTATTTGCACTGGGAATGGCAATGGGAGCACAATAGTGACTCTTCTTACCAGAAAACAACTCTTGCTCGTCCGACCAAAAACTGCATGTGACTCAACACCATTTAGGACTGGGAACAAACGCTAGCTCACCTTACAAGAAACACACTCTGCTTTTGAGAAAAGAGCACTCTTCTTCTCTACTGTGTTTCCTATGGGGTCCGAACAGTGAGCTTGCTCAGAACAAAAGAACTGTGCTTCCTACACACACGGGCCATATCTAGTTCAACTGTGCTTAGGAAATTGACAAGAGCAGTAGCTCCTCTTCAGTCCAATACACTGTACTTGCTGGGAACAGACGCGAGTGCTATTTGCACTGTGTATGGCAATGGGAGCGCAACAGTGTCTTTCCTTACGAGAAAACAATTCTTGCTCGTAGGACCAGAAACTGCATGGGATTCAACTCCATTTAGGACTGGGAAAGAAACGCTAGCTCGCCTTACAAAAACACACTCTGCTTTTGAGAAAAGAGCACTCTTCTACTCTATTGTGTTTCCTATGGGGTCCGAACTGTGAGCTTGCTCAGAACAAAAGACCTGTGCTTCCTACACACGGGCCATATCTAGTTCAACTCTGCTTAGGAAACTGACAAGAACAGTAGCTCCTCTTCAGTCCAATACACTGTACATGCTGGGAACAGATGCCTGTGCTATTTGCCCTGTGTATGACAATGGGAGCGCAATAGTGACTCTTCTTACCAGAAAACAACTCTTGCTCGTAGGACCACAAACTGCATGGGATTCAACTCCATTTAGTACTGGGTAACAAACGCTGTCTCGCCTTACAGGAAACACACTCTGCTTTTGAGAAAAGGGCACTCTTCTACTCTATTGTGTTTCCTACCGGGTCCGAACTGTGAGCTTGCTCAGAACAAAAGAACTGTGCTTCCTACACACACGGGCCATATCTAGTTCAACTCTGCTTAGGAAACTGACAAGAACAGTAGCTGCTCTTCAGTCCAATACACTGTACTTGCTGGGAACAGACGCGAGTGCTATTTGCACTGTGTATGGCAATGGGAGCGCAATAGTGACTCTTTTTACCAGAAAACAACTCTTGCTCGTAGTACCAGAAACTGCATGGGACTCAACTCCATTTCTGACTGGGAAACAAACACTAGCTCGACTTTCAAGAAAAACAATCAAATTTTGAGAATAGAGCACTCATCTACTCTACTGTGTTTCCTATGATGTCCGCATAGTGTGCTTTCTCAGAACAAAAGAACTGTGCTTCCTACACACATGGGATATATCTGGTTCAACTCCTCTTATGAAAATGACAAGAACAGTAGCTCCTCTTCAGTCCAATACACTGTACTTGCTGGAACAGACGTGAGTGCTATTTGCACTATGTAATGGAATGGGAGCACAATAGTGACTTTCCTTACCAGAAAACAACTCTTGCTCATAGGACCAGAAACTGGATGTGATTCAACTCCATTTAGGACTGGGAAACAAACGCTATCTCGCCTTACAAGAAACAAACTCTGCTTTTGAGAAAAGCGCACTCTTCTACTCTACTATGTTTCCTATGGGGTCCAAACAGTGAGCTTGCTCACAACAAAAGAACTGTGCTTCCTACACACACGGGCCATATCTAGTTAAACTCTGCTTATTAAACTGACAAGAAGAGTAGCTCCGCTTCAGTCAAATACACTGTACTTGCTGGGAACAGACGCGAGTGCTATTTGCACTGTGTATGGCAATGGGAGCGCAATAGTGACTTTCCTTACCAGAAAACAATTCTTGCTCGTAGGACCAGAAACTGCATGTGACTCAACTCCATTTAGGACTGGGAAACAAACGCTAGCTCGCCTTACAAGAAACACACTCTGCTTTTGAGAAAAGAGCACTCTACTACTCTACTGTGTTTCCTTTAGGGCCAGAACAGTCAGGTTGCTCTGAACAAAAGAACTGTGCTTCCTACACACAGGGGACATATCTAGTTCAACTCTGCTTAGGAAACTGACAAGAACAGTAGCTCCTCTTCAGTCCAATACACTGTACATGCTGGCAACAGATGCCAGTGCTATTTGCCCTGTGCATGTCAATGGGAGCGCAATAGTGACTCTTCTTTCCAGAAAACAACACTTGTTTGTAGGACCAGAAACTGCATGTGATTCACTCCATTTAGGACTGGGAAACAAACGGTATCTCGCCTTACAAGAAACACACTCTGCTTTTGAGAAAAGAGCACTCTTTTACTCTACTGTGTTTCCTATGGGGTCTGAAAAGTGAGCTTGCTCAGAACAAAAGAACTGTGCTTCCTACACACACGGGCCATATCTAGTTCAACTCTGCTTAAGAAACTGACAAGAACAGTAGATCCTCTTCAGTCCAATACACTGTACATGCTGGGAACCGACGCCAGTGATATTTGCCCTGTGTATGACAATGGGAGCGCAATAGTGACTCTTCTTACCAGAAAACAACTCTTGCTCATGGTACCAGAAACTGCATGGGATTCAATTCCATTTAGGACTGGGAAACAAACGCTAGTTCTCCTTACAAGAAACACACTCTGCTTTTGAGAAAAGAGCACTCTTCTACTCTACTGTGTTTCCTATGGTGTCCGAACAGTGAGCTTGCTCAGAACAAAAGAACTGTGCTTCCTACACACATGGGCCATATCTAATTCAACTCTGCTTAGGAAACTGACAAGAACAGTAGCTCCTCTTCAATCCAATACACTGTACATGCTAGGAACAAACGCCAGTGCTATTTGCCCTGTGTATGAAAAAGGGAGCGCAATAGTGACTCTTCCTACCAGAAAACAACTCTTGCTCGTAGGACCAGAAACTGCATGGGATTCAACTCCATTTAGGACTGGGAAACAAATGCTATTTCGCATTACAAGAAACACACTCTGCTTTTGAGAAAAGAGCACTCTTCTTCTCTACTGTGTTTCCTATGGGGTCCGAACAGTGAGCTTGCTCAGAACAAAAGAACTGTGCTTCCTACACACACGGGCCATATCTAGTTCAACTGTGCTTAGGAAATTGACAAGAGCAGTAGCTCCTCTTCAGTCCAATACACTGTACTTGCTGGGAACAGACGCGAGTGCTATTTGCACTGTGTATGGCAATGGGAGCGCAACAGTGTCTTTCCTTACGAGAAAACAATTCTTGCTCGTAGGACCAGAAACTGCATGGGATTCAACTCCATTAAGACTGGGAAAGAAACGCTAGCTCGCCTTACAAGAAACACACTCTGCTTTTGAGAAAAGAGCACTCTTCTACTCTATTGTGTTTCCTACGGGGTCCGAACTGTGAGCTTGCTCAGAACAAAAGACCTGTGCTTCCTACACACACGGGCCATATCTAGTTCAACTCTGCTTAGGAAACTGACAAGAACAGTAGCTCCTCTTCAGTCCAATACACTGTACATGCTGGGAACAGATGCCTGTGCTATTTGCCCTGTGTATGACAATGGAAGCACAATAGTGACTCTTTTTACCAGAAAACAACTCTTGCTCGTAGGACCACAAACTGCATGGGATTCAACTCCATTTAGTACTGGGTAACAAACGCTGTCTCGCCTTACAGGAAATACACTCTGCTTTTGAGAAAAGGGCACTCTTCTACTCTATTGTGTTTCCTACCGGGTCCGAACTGTGAGCTTGCTCAGAACAAAAGAACTGTGCTTCCTACACACACGGGCCATATCTAGTTCAACTCTGCTTAGGAAACTGACAAGAACAGTAGCTGCTCTTCAGTCCAATACACTGTACTTGCTGGGAACAGACGCGAGTGCTATTTGCACTGTGTATGGCAATGGGAGCGCAATAGTGACTCTTCTTACCAGAAAACAACTCTTGCTCGTAGTACCAGAAACTGCATGGGACTCAACTCCATTTCTGACTGGGAAACAAACACTAGCTCGACTTTCAAGAAAAACAATCAAATTTTGAGAATAGAGCACTCATCTACTCTACTGTGTTTCCTATGATGTCCGCATAGTGTGCTTTCTCAGAACAAAAGAACTGTGCTTCCTACACACATGGGATATATCTGGTTCAACTCCTCTTATGAAAATGACAAGAACAGTAGCTCCTCTTCAGTCCAATACACTGTACTTGCTGGGAACAGACGCGAGTGCTATTTGCACTATGTATGGGAATGGGAGCGCAATAGTGACTTTCCTTACCAGAAAACAACTCTTGTTTAGGACCAGAAACTGGATGTGATTCAACTCCATTTAGGACTGGGAAACAAATGCTAGCTCGCCTTACAAGGAACACACTCTGCTTTTGAGAAAAGGGCACTCTTCTACCCTATTGTGTTTCCTACGCGGTCCGAACTGTGAGCTTGCTCAGAACAAAAGACCTGTGGTTCCTACACACACGGGCCATATCTGGTTCAACTCTGCTTAGGAAACTGACAAGAACAGTAGTTCCTCTTCAGTCCAATACACTGTACTTGCTGGGAACAGACGCAAGTGCTATTTGCCCTGTGTATGACAATGGCTGCGCAATATTGACTTTCCTTACCAGAAAACAACTCTTGCTCGTAGGACCAGAAACTGCATGTATTCAACTCCATTTAGGACTGGGAAAAAAATGCTAGCTCGCCTTACAAGAAACACACTCTACTTTTGAGAAAAGAGCACTCTTCTACTCTACTGTGTTTCCTATGGTGTCCGAACAGTGAGCTTGCTCAGAACAAAAGAACTGTGCTTACTACACACACGGGCCATATCTGGTTCAACTCTGCTTAGGAAACTGACAAGAACAGTAGCTCCTTTTCAGTCCAATACACTGTACTTGCTGGGAACAGACGCAAGTGCTATTTGCACTGTGTGTAGCAATGGGAGCTCAATAGTGACTCTTCTTACCAGAAAACAACTCTTACTCGTAGGACCAGAAACTGCATGGGATTCAACTCCATTTCTGACTGGGAAGTAAATACTAGCTTGCCTTTCAAGGAACACAATCTAATTTTGAGAAAAGAGCACTCATCTACTCTACTGTGTTTCCTATGGTGTCTGCACAGTGTGCTTTCTCAGAAAAAAAAAACTGTGTTTCCTACACACACGGGCCATATATAGTTCAACTCCTCTTAGGAAAATGACAAGAACAGTAGCTCCTCTTCAGTCCAATACACTGTACTTGCTGGGATCAGACGCGAGTGCTATTTGCACTATGTATGGCAATGGGAGCGCAATAGTGACTCTTCTTACCAGAAAACAACTCTTGCTCGTAGGATCAGAAACTGCATGTGATTCAACTCCATATAGGACTGGGAAAAAAAACGCTAGCTCTCCTTGCTAGAAACACACTCTGCTTTTGAGAAAAGAGCACTCTTCTACTCTACTGTGTTTCCTATCGGGCCAGAACAGTGAGATTGCACAGAACAAAAGAAGTGTGCTTCCTACACACACAGCCTTATCTAGTTCAATTCAGCTTAGGAAACTGACAAGAACAGTATACCCTCCAGTCAAATACACTGCACATGCTGGGAACAGGCACCAGTGCTATTTGCCATCTGTATGACAATGGGAGCGCAATAGTGACTTTCCTTACCAGAAAACAACTCTTGCTCATAAGACCAGAAACTGCATGTGATTCCACTCCATTTAGGAATGGGAAACAAACGCTAGCTCGCCTTAAAAGAAACACACTCTGCTTTTGAGGAAAAAAGCACTCTTCTACTCTACTGTGTTTCCTATGGTGTCCCTACAGTGAGCTTGCTCAGAACAAAAAAAACTGTGCTTCCTACACACACGGCCATATCTAGTTCAAGTCTGCTTAGGAACCTGACAAGAACAGTAGATCCTCTTCAGTCCAATACACTTTACTTGCTGGGAACAGACGCGAGTGCTATTTGCACAGTGTATGGCAATGGGAGCGCAATGTGACTTTCCTTACCAGAAAACAACTCTTGTTCGTAGGACCAGAAACTTCATGTGATTCAACTCCATTTAGGACTTGGAAAGAAACGCTAGCTCGCCTTAGAAGAAACACACTCTGCTTTTGAGAAAAGAGCACTCTTCTACTCTACTGTGTTTCCTATACGGCCAGAACAGTGTACTTGCTCAGAACAAAAGAACTGTGCTTCCTACACACAAGACCATATCTGGTTCAATTCTGCTTAGGAACCTGACAAGAACAGTAGATTCTCTTCAGTCCAATACACTGTACATGTTGGGAACCGACGACAATGCTATTTGCACTGTGTATGACATTGAGAGCACAATAGTGATTCTTCTTACCAGAAAACAACTCTTGCTCGTAGGACCAGAAACTGCATGTAATTCAACTCCATTTAGGATTGGGAAACAAATGCTAGCTCGCCTACAAGAAACACACTCTGCTTTTGAGAAAAGAGCACTCATCTACTCTACTGGGTTTTCTATGTGGTCCGAACAGTGAGCTTGCTCAGAACAAAAGAACTGTGCTTCCTACACACATGGGCCATATCTAATTCAACTTTGCTTAGGTTACTGACAAGAACAGTAGCTCCTCTTCAGTCTAATACACTGTACTTGCTGGAAACAGACACGAGTGCTATTTGTAGTCTATATGGCAATGGGAGCGCAATAGTAACTCTTCTTACCAGAAAACAACTCTTGCTCTTAGGACCACAAACTGCATGTGACTCAACTCCATTTAGGACTGGGAAACAAACGCTAGCTCTGCTCACAAGAAACACACTCTGCTTTTGAGAAAAGAGCACTCTTCTACTCTACTGTGTTTCCTCTATGGCCAGAAAAGTGAGCTTGCTCAGAACAAAAGGACTGTGCTTCCTACACACAGGGGCCATATCTAGTTCAACTCTGCTTAGGAAACTGACAAGAACAGTAGCTCCTCTTCAGTCCAATACTCTGTACATTCACGGAACAGGTGCCAGTGCTATTTGCACTATGTATGGCAATGGGAGCGCAATAGTGACTTTCCTTACCAGAAAACAACTCTTGCTCATAGGATCAGAAACTGCAAGTGATTCAACTCCATTTAGGACTGGGAAACAAACCCTAGCTCGCCTTACAAGAAACACACTCTGCTTTTGAGAAAAGAGCACTCTTCTACTCTACTGTGTTTCCTATAGGGCCAGAACAGTGAGCTTGATCAGAACAAGAGAACTGTGCCTCCTACACACACGGCCATATCTAGTTCAATTCTGCTTAGGAAACTGACAAGAAATAGCTCCTCTTCAGTCCAATACACTGTACTTGCTGGGAACCGACGCAAAAACTATTTGCACTGTGTATGACATTGTGAGCGCAATAGTGATTCTTCTTACAAGAAAAAAACTCTTGCTCGTAGGACCAGAAACTGCATGGGATTCAACTCCATTTAGGACTGGGAAACAAACACTAGCTCGCCTACAAAAAACACACTCTGCTTTTGAGAAAAGAGCACTCATCTACTCTACTGGGTTTCCTATGGGGTCCGAACAGTGAGCTTGCTCAGAACAAAAGACCTGTGCTTCCTACACACACGGGCCATATCTAGTTCAACTCTGCTTAGGAAACTGACAAGAACAATAGCTCCTCTTCAGTCCAATACACTGTACTTGCTGGGAACAGAAGCAAGTGCTATTTGAACTGTGTATGTCAATGAGATCGCAATAGTGACTTTCCCTACTAGAAAACATCTCTTGCTTGTAGGACCAGAAACTGCATGTGATTCAACTCCATTTAGGTCTGGGAAACAAACGCTAGCTCGCCTTACAAGAAACACACTCTGCTTTAGAGAAAAGATCACTCTTCTACTCTACTGTGTTTCCTATGGGGTCTGAACAGTGAGTATGCTCAGAACAAAAGAACAGTGCTTCCTACATACACGGTCATATCTAGTTCATTTCTGCTTAGGAACCTGAGAAGAACAGTAGATTCTCTTCAGTCCAATACACTGTACATGCTGGGAACCGACGCCAGTGCTATTTGCCCTGTGTATGACAATGGGAGCGCAATAGTGACTCTTCTTACAAGAAAACAACTCTTGCTCGTAGGATCAGAAACTACATGTGATTCAACTCCATATAGGACTGGGAAAAAAAACGCCAGCTCTCCTTGCAAGAAACACACTCTGCTTTTGAGAAAAGAGCACTCTTCTACTCTACTGTGTTTCCTATTGGGCCAGAACAGTGAGATTGCACAGAACAAAAGAAGTGTGCTTCCTACACAAACGGCCATATCTAGTTCAATTCAGCTAAGGAAACTGACAAGAACAGTATACCCTCCAGTCAAATACACTGCACATGCTGGGAACAGGCACCAGTGCTATTTGCCCTCTGTATGACAATGGGAGCGCAATAGTGACTTTCCTTACCAGAAAACAACCCTTGCTCATAAGACCAGAAACTGCATGTGATTCCACTCCATTTAGGAATGGGAAACAAACGCTAGCTCGCCTTAAAGAAACACACTCTGCTTTTGAGAAAAAAGCACTCTTCTAATCTACTGTGTTTCCTATGGGGTCCGAACAGTGAGCTTGCTCAGAACAAAAAAACTGTGCTTCCTACACACACGGCCATATCTAGTTCAAGTCTGCTTAGGAACCTGACAAGAACAGTAGATCCTCTTCAGTCCAATACACTTTACTTGCTGGGAACAGACGCGAGTGCTATTTGCACAGTGTATGGCAATGGGAGCGCAATGTGACTTTCCTTACCAGAAAACAACTCTTGTTCGTAGGACCAGAAACTTCATGTGATTCAACTCCATTTAGGACTTGGAAAGAAACGCTAGCTCGCCTTGTACATGTTGGGAACCGACGACAATGCTATTTGCACTGTGTATGACATTGAGAGCACAATAGTGATTATTCTTACCAGAAAACAACTCTTGCTCATAGGACCAGAAACTGCATGTAATTCAACTCCATTTAGGATTGGGAAACAAATGCTAGCTCGCCTACAAGAAACACACTCTGCTTCTGAGAAAAGAGCACTCATCTACTCTACTGGGTTTTCTATGGGGTCCGAACAGTGAGCTTGCTCAGAACAAAAGAACTGTGCTTCCTACACACATGGGCCATATCTAATTCAACTTTGCTTAGGTTACTGACAAGAACAGTAGCTCCTCTTCAGTCTAATACACTGTACTTGCTTGGAAGAGACGCGAGTGCTATTTGTAGTCTGTATGGCAATGGGAGCACAATAGTAACTCTTCTTACCAGAAAACAACTCTTGCTCTTCGGACCACAAACTGCATGTGACTCAACTCCATTTAGGACTGGGAAACAAACGCTAGCTCTGCTCACAAGAAACACACTCTGCTTTTGAGAAAAGAGCACTCTTCTACTCTACTGTGTTTCCTCTATGGCCAGAAAAGTGAGCTTGCTCAGAACAAAAGTACTGTGCTTCCTACACACAGGGGATATATCTAGTTCAACTCTGCTTAGGAAACTGACAAGAACAGTAGCTCCTCTTCAGTCCAATACTCTGTACATGCACGGAACAGATGCCAGTGCTATTTGCACTGTTTATGGCAATGGGAGCACAATAGTGACTCTTCTTACCAGAAAAATCTCTTGCTCGTAGGACCAGAAACTGAACGTGATTCAATTCCATTTCTGACTGGGAAACAAACACTAGCTCGCCTTTCAATAAACACACTCTGCTTTTGAGAAAAGAGAACTCTTCTACTCTACTGTGTTTCATATGGTGTCCAAACAGTGAGCTTGCTCAGAACAAAAGAACTGTGCTTTCTACACACATGGCCATATCTAGTTCAATTCTTCGTACGAACCTGACAAGAACAGTAGATCCTCTTCAGTCCAATACACTGTACTTGCTGGGAACAGACGCCAGTGCTATTTGTCCTGTGTATGGCAATGGCAGCGCAAAAGTGACTCTTCTTACCATAAAACAACTCTTGCTTGTAGGACTAGAAACTGCATGTGATTCAACTCCATTTAGGACTGGAAAACAAACGCTAGCTTGCCTTACAAGAAACACACTCTGCTTTTGAGAAAAGAGCACTTTTCTACTCTACTGTGTTTCCTACAGGGCCAGAACAGTGAGCTTGCTCAGAACATAAGAACTGTGCTTCCTACACACACGGCCTTATCTAGTTCAACTCTGCTTAGGAAACTGACAAGAACAGTAGCTCCTCTTCAGTCCGATACACTGTACTTGCTGGGAAAAGACGCGAGTGCTATTTGCACTGTGTATGGCAATGTGAGCACAATAGTGACTTTCCTTACCAGAAAACAACTCTTGCTCATAGTACCAGAAACTGCATGTGATTCAACTCCATTTAGGACTGGGAAACAAACGCTAGCTCGCCTTACAAGAAACACACTCTGCTTTTGGGAAAAGAGCACTCTTCTACTCTACTTTGTTTCCTATGGGGTCCGAACAGTGAGCTTGCTCAGAACAAAAGAACTGTGCTTCCTACACACAAGGCCATATCTAGTTCAATTCTGCTTAGGAAACTGACAAGAACAGTAGCTCCTATTCAGTACAATACACTGTACTTGCTGGGAACAGACACGAGTGCTATTTGCACTGTGTATGGCATTTGGAGCGTAATAGTGACTCTTCTTACCAGAAAACAACTCTTGCTCGTAGGACCAAAAACTGTCTGTGATTCAACTCCATTTAGGACTGGGAAAGAAACGCGAGCTCTCCTTACAAGAAACACACTCTGCTTTAGAGAAAAGAGCACTCTTCTACTCTACTGTGTTTCGTGTAGGACCAGAAAAGTGAGCTTGCTCAGAACATAATAACTGTGCTTCCTACACACACGGCCATATCTAGTTCAAGTCTGCTTAGGAACCGGACAAGAACAGTAGATCCTCTTCAGTTCAATACACTGTACTTGCTGGGAACAGACGCCAGTGCTATTTGTCCTGTGTATGGAAATGGCAGCGCAATAGTGACTCTTGTTACCATAAAACAACTCTTGCTCGTAGGACCAGAAACTGCATGTGATTCAACTCCATTTAGGACTGGGAAACAAACGCTAGCTCACCTTACAAGAAACACACTGCTTTAGAGAAAAGAGCACTCTTCTACTCTACTGTGTTTCCTATGGGGTCCAAAGAGTGAGCTTGCTCAGAACAAAAGAACTGAGGTTCCTACACACACGGAACATATGTAGTTCAACTCTGCTTAGGAAACTGACAAGAACAGTAGCTCCTCTTCAGTCCAATACACTGTACTTGCTGGGAACAGACGGGAGTGCTATTTACACTCTGTATGGCAATGAGAGCGCAATAGTGACTTTCCTTACCAGAAAACAACTCTTGCTCGTAGGACCACAAACTGCATGTGATTCAACGCCATTTAGGACTGGGAAACAAATGCTAGCTCGCCTTACAAGAAACACACTCTGCTTTAGAAAAAGAGCACTCTTCTACTCTACTGTGTTTCCTACAGGGCCAGAACAGTGAGCTTGCTCAGAACAAAAGAACTGTGCTTCCCACATGACCCATATCTAGTTCAACTCTGCTTAGATAACTGACAAGAACAGTAGATCCTCTTCAGTCCAGTACACTGTACTTGCTGGGAACAGACGCGAGTGCTATTTGCACTGTGTATGTCATTTGGAGCACAATAGTGACTCGTCTTACCATAAAACAACTCTTGCTCATAGAACAAAAAACTGCATGTGACTCAACTCCATTTAGGACTGGGAAACAAACTCTAGCTCGCTTTACAACAAACACACTCTGCTTTTGAGAAAAGAGCACTCTTCTACTCTACTGTGCTTCCTATAGGGCTAGAACAGTGAGCTTGCTCAGAAAAAAAGAACTGTGCTTCCTACACACACGGGCCATATCTAGTTCAACTCTGCTTAGGAGACTGACAGGAACAGTAGCTCCTCTTCAGTCCGATACACTGTACTTGCTGGGACCAGACGCCAGTGCTATTTGTCCTGTGTATGGCAATGGCAGCACAATAGTGACTCTTCTTACCATAAAAAAACTCTTGCTCGTAGGACCAGACTGCATGTGATTCAACTCCATTTAGGACTGGGAAACAAACGCTAGCTCGCCTTACAAGAAACACACTCTGCATTAGAGAAAAGAGCACTCTTCTACTCTACTGTGTTTCCTATAGGGCCAGAACAGTGAGCTTGCTCAGAACAAAAGAACCGTGCTTCCTACACATGAGCCATATCTAGTTCAACTCTGCTTAGGAAACTGACAAGGACAGTAGCTCCTCTTCAGTCCGATACACTGTACTTTCTGGGAACAGACGCGAGTGCTATTTGCACTGTGTATGGCAATGGGAGCACAATAGTGACTCTTCTTACCATAAAAAAACTCTTGCTCGTAGGACCAGAAACTGCATGTGATTCAACTCCATTTAGGACTGGGAAACAAACGCTAGCTCCCCTTACAAGAAACACACTCTGCATTAGAGAAAAGAGCACTCTTCTACTCTACTGTGTTTCCTATAGGGCCAGAACAGTAAGCTTGCTCAGAACAAAAGAACCGTGCTTCCTACACATGAGCCATATCTAGTTCAACTCTGCTTAGGAAACTGACAAAAACAGTAGCTCCTCTTCAGTCCGATACACTGTACTTTCTGGGAACAGACGCGAGTGCTATTTGCACTGTGTATGGCAATGGGAGCACAATAGTGACTTTCCTTACCAGAAAACAACTCTTGCTCGTAGGACCAGAAACTGCATGTGATTCAACTCCATTTAGGACTGGGAAACAAATGCTAGCTCGCCTTACATGAAACACACTCTGCTTTTGAGAAAAGAGCACTCTTCTACTCTACTGTGTTTCCTATGGGGTCCGAACAGTGAGCTTGCTCAGAACAAAAGAACTGTGCTTCCTACACACACGGGCCATACCTAGTTCAACTCTTCTTAGGAAACTGAGAAGAACAGTAGCTCCTCTTCAGTCCAATACACTGTACTTGCTGGGAACAGACGGGAGGGCTATTTGCACTGTGTATGGCAAGGGGAGCGCAATAGTGACTTTCTATACCAGAAAACAACTCTTGCTCGTAGGACCAGAAACTGCATGTGATTCCACTCCATTTAGGACTGGGAAACAAAAGGTAGCTCGCCTTACAAGTAACACACTCTGCTTTAGAGAAAAGAGCACTCTTCAACTCTACTGTGTTTCCTATGGGGTCCAAACAGTGAGCTTACTCAGAACAAAAGAACTGTGCTTCCTACACACACGGACCATATCTAGTTCAACTCTGCTTAGTAAACTGACAAGAACAGTAGCTCCTATTCAGTCCAATACACTGTACTTGCTGGGAAAAGACGCGAGGGCTATTTGCCTTGTGTAGGGCAATGGGAGCACAATAGTGACTTTCCTTACCATAAAACAACTCTTGCTCGTAGGACCAGAAACTGCATGTGATTCAACTCCATTTAGGTCTGGGAAACAAATGCTAGCTCGCCTTACAAGAAACACACTCTGCTTTTGAGAAAAGAGCACTTTTCTACTCTACTGTGTTTCCTATGGCGTCCAAACAGTGAGCTTGCTCAGAACAAAAGAACTGTGCTTCCTACACACAAGGGCCATATCTAGTTCAATTCTGCTTAGGAAACTGACAAGAACAGTAGCTCCTCTTCAGTCCAATACACTGTACTTGCGGGGAAGAGACGCGAGTGCTATTTGCACTGTGTATGGCAATGGGAGCACAATAGTGACTCGTCTTACCAGAAAACAACTCTTGCTCGTAGGACAAAAAACTGCATGTGACTCAACTCCATTTAGGACTGGGAAACAAACGCTAGCTCGCCTTACAAGAAACACACTCTGCTTTTGAGAAAAGAGCACTCTTCTACTCTACTGTGTTTCCTATGGAGTCCGAACACTGAACTTGCTCAGAACAAAAGAACTGTGCTTCCTACACACACGGCCATATCTAGTTCAATTCTGCTTAGGAACCTGACAAGAACAGTTGATCCTCTTCAGTCCAATACACTGTACTTGCTGTGAACAGACGCCAGCGCTATTTGTCCTGTGTATGGCAATGGCAGCGCAAAAGTGACTCTTCTTACCATAAAACAACTCTTGCTTGTAGGACTAGAAACTGCATGTGATTCAACTCCATTTAGGACTGGAAAACAAACGCTAGCTTGCCTTACAAGAAACACACTCTGCTTTAGAGAAAAGAGCACTCTTCTGCTCTACTGTGTTTCCTATGGGGTCCAAACAGTGAGCTTGCAAAGAACAAAAGAACTGTGCTTCCTACAAACATGGATCATATCTAGTTCAACTCTGCTTAGGAAACTGACAAGAACAGTAGCACCTATCCAGTCCAATACACTGTACTTGCTGGGAACAGACGCGGGTGCTATTTGCACTGTGTAAGCAAATGGGAGCGCAATGTGACTTTCCTTACCAGAAAAGAACTCTTGTTCATAGGACCTGAAACTTCCTTTTGATTCAACTCCATTTAGGACTAGGAAACAAACTCTAGCTCGCCTTACAAGAAACACACTCTGCTTTAGAGAAAAGAGCACTCTTCTACTCTACTGTATTTCCTATAGGGCCAGAACAGTGAGCTTGCTCAGAACATAAGAACTGTGCTTCCTACACACGGGCCATATCTACTTCAACTCTGCTTAGGAAACTGACAAGAAAAGTAGCTCCTCTTTAGTCCGATACACTGTACTTGCTGGGAACAGACGCGACTGCTATTTGCACTGTGTATGGCAATGGGAGCACAATAGTGACTTTCCTTACCAGAAAACAACTCTTGCTCATAGGACAAGAAACTGCATGTGATTCAACTCCATTTAGGACTGGGAAACAAACGCTAGCTTGCCTTACAAGAAACACACTCTGCTTTTGAGAAAAGAGCACTCTTCTACTCTACTGTGTTTCCTATATGGTCCGAACAGTGAGCTTGCTCAGGACAAAAGAACTGTGCTTCCTACACACACGGCCATATCTAGTTCAAGTCTGCTTAGGAAACTGACAAGAACAGTAGATCCTCTTCAGTCCAATACACTGTACTTGCTGGGAACAGACGCCAGTGCTATTTGTCCTGTGTATGGCAATGGCAGCGCAATAGTGACTCTTCTTACCAGAAAACAACTCTTGCTCGTGGACCAGAAACTGCATGTGATTCAACTCCATTTAGGACTGGGAAACAAACTCTAGCTCGCTTTACAAGAAACACACTCTGCTTTTGAGAAAAGAGCACTCTTCTACTCTACTGTTTCCTATGTGTTCCGAACAGTGAGCTCGCTCATAACAAAAAAAACTGTGCTTCCAACAAACACGGGCATATCTAGTTCAAGTCTGCTTAGGAACCTGACAAGAACAGTAGATCCTCTTCAATCCGATACACTGTACTTGCTGGGAACAGACGGGAGTGCTATTTGCACTTTGTATGGCAATTGGAGCACAATAGTGACTCATCTTACCATAAAACAACTCTTGCTCGTAGGACAAAAAACTCTATGTGACTCAACTCCATTTAGGACTGGGAAACAAACGCTAGCTCGCCTTCCAAAAACACACTCTGCTTTTGAGAAAAGAGCACTCTTCTACTCTACTGTTTTTCCTATGGGTTCCGAACAGTGAGCTTGCTCAGAACAAAAAAACTGTGCTTCCTACACACACGGCCATATCTAGTACAAGTCTGCTTAGGAAACTGACAAGAACAATAGCTCCTATTCAGTCTGATACACTGTACATGCTGGGAACAGACGCGAGTGCTATTTGCACTGTATATGGCATTTGGAGCGCAACAGTAACTCTTCTTACCAGAAAACAACTCTTGCTCGTAGGACAAAAAACTGCATGTGACTCAAATCCATTTAGGACTGGGAAACAAACGCGAGCTCACCTTACAAGAAAAACACTCTGCTTTAGAGAAAAGAGCACTCTTCTACTCTACTGTGTTTCCTATGGGGTCCAAACAGTGAGCTTGCTCAGAACAAAAGAACTGTGCTTCCTACACACATGGCCATATCTAATTCAAGTCTGATTAGGAACCTGACAAGAACAGTAGATCCTCTTCAGTCCAATACACTGTACTTGCTGATAAGAGACGTGAGTGCTATTTGAACTGTGTATCACAATGTGAGCACAATAGTGACTCTTCTTACCAGAAAACAACTCTTGCTCGTAGGACCAGAAACTGCATGTGATTCCACTCCATTTAGGACTGGGAAACAAACGCTAGCTTGCCTTACAAGAAACACACTCTGCTTTTGAGAAAAGAGCACTCTTCTACTCTACTGTGTTTCCTATGGGGTCCAAACAGTGAGCTTGCTCAGAACAAAAGAACTGTGCTTCCTACACACACGGGCCATATCTCGTTCGAATCTTCTTATTAAACTGACAAGAACAGTAGCTCCTATTCAGTCCAATACACTGTACTTGCTGGGAACATACGCGAGTGCTATTTGGACTGTGTATGGCAATTGGAACACAATAGTGACTCGTCTTACCAGAAAACAACTCTTGCTCATAGGACAAAAAACTGCATGTGACTCAACTCCATTCAGTACTGGGAAACAAACACTAGCTCGACTTCCAAGAAACACACTCTGCTTTTGAGAAAAGAGCACTCTTCTACTCTACTGTTTCCTATGTGATCCGAACAGTGAGCTTGCTCATAACAAAAAAACTGTGCTTCCAACAAACACGGCCATATCTAGTTCAAGTCTGCTTAGGAACCTGACAAGAACAGTAGATCCTCTTCAATCCGATACACTGTACTTGCTGGGAACAGACGGGAGGGCTATTTGCACTTTGTATGGAAATGGGAACACAATAGTGACTTTCCTTAAAAGAAAACAACTCTTGCTCATAGGACCAGAAACTGCATGTGATTCAACTCCATTTAGGACTGGAAAACAAATGCTAGCTCGACTTACATGAAACACACTCTGCTTTTGAGGAATGAGCACTCTTCTACTCTACTGTGTTTCCTATAGGGCCAGAACAGTGAGCTTGCTCAGAACAAAAGAACTGTGCTTCCTACACTCGGACCATATCTAGTTCAACTCTGCTTAGGAAACTGACAAGAACAGTAGCTCTTCTTCATTTTGATACACTGTACTTGCTCGGAACAGACGCGAGTGCTATTTGCACTGTGTATGGCTATTGGAGCACAATAGTGACTCGTCTTACCAGAAAACCACTCTTGCTCGTAGGACAAAAAACTGCATGTGACTCAACTCCATTTAGGACTGGGAAACAAACGCTAGCTCGCCTTCCAAGAAACACACTCTGCTTTTGAGAAAAGAGCACTCTTCTACTCTACTGTGTTTCCTTTGGGTTCCGAACAGTGAGCTTGCTCAGAACAAAAAACTGTGCTTCCTACACACACGGCCATATCTAGTTCAAGTCTGCTTAGGAACCTGAGAAGAAAAGTAGATCCTCTTCCATCCAATACACTGTACTTGCTGGGAAAAGACGCCAGTGTTATTTGTCCTGTGTGTGGCAATGGCAGCGCAATAGTGACTCTCTTACCAGAAAACAACTCTTGCTTGCAGGACCAGAAACTGCATGTGATTCAACTCCATTTAGGACTGGGAAACAAACGCTAGCTCGCCCTACAAGAAACACACTCTGCTTTCGAGAAAAGAGCACTCTTCTACTCTACTGTGTTTCCTATGGGGTCCAAACAGTGAGCTTGCTCAGAACAAAAGAACTGTGCTTCCTACACACGCGGGACATATCTCATTCACCTCTGCTTAGGAAACTGACAAGAACAGTAGCTCCTCTTCAGTCCGATACACTGTACTTGCTGGGAACAGACGCCAGTGCTATTTGTCCTGTGTATGGCAATGGCAGCGCAATAGTTACTCTTCTAACCATAAAACAACTCTTGTTCGTAGGACCTGAAACTGCATGTGATTCAACTCCATTTAGGACTGGGAAACAAACGCTAGCTAGCCTTACAAGAAACACACTCTGCTTTAGAGAAAAGAGCACTATTCTACTCTACTGTGTTTCCTATAGGGCCAGAACAGTGAGCTTGCTCAGAACAAAAGAACTGTGCTTCCTACACACGGGCCATATCTAGTTCAACTCTGCTTAGGAAACTGACAAGAACAGTAGCTCCTACTCAGTCCAATACACTGTACTTGCTGGGAACAGACGCGAGTGCTCTTTGCACTGTGTATTGCAATTGGAGCGCAATAGTGTCTCTTCTTACCAGAAAACAACTCTTGCTCGTAGGACCAAAAACTGCCTGTGACTCAACTCCATTTAGGACTGGGAACAAACGCGAGCTCGCCTTACAAGAAACACACTCTGCTTTTGAGAAAAGAGCACTCTTCTACTCTACTGTGTTCCCTATGGGGTCCGAACAGTGAGCTTGCTCAGAACAAAAAAACTGTGCTTCCTACACACAAGGCCATATCTAGTTCAAGTCAGATTAGGAACCTGACAAGAACAGTAGATCCTCTTTCGTCCAATACACTGTACTTGCTTGGAAAAGACGCCAGTGCTATTTGTCCTGTGTATGGCAATGGCAGCGCAATAGTGACTCTTCTTACCAGAAAACATCTCTTGCTTGAAGGACCAGAAACTCCATGTGATTCAACTCCATTTAGGACTGGGAAACAAACGCTAGCTCGCCTTACAAGAAACACACTCTGATTTGAGAAAAGAGCACTCTTCTACTCTACTGTGTTTCCTATGGGGTCCAAACAGTGAGCTTGCTCAGAACAAAAGAACTGTGCTTCCTACACACACGGACCATATCTAGTTCAAGTCTTCTTAGGAAACTGACAAGAACAGTAGCTCCTATTCAGTCCGATACACTGTACATGCTGGGAACAGACGCGAGTGCTATTTGCACTGTATATGGCATTTGGAGCGCAACAGTGACTCTTCTTACCAGAAAACAACTCTTGCTCGTCGGACCAGAAACTGCATGTGATTCCACTCCATTTAGGACTGGGAAACAAACGCTAGCTCGCCTTATAAGAAACACACTCTGCTTTAGAGAAAAGAGCACTATTCTACTCTACTGTGTTTCCTATGGGGTCCAAACAGTGAGCTTGCTCAGAACAAAAGAACTGTGCTTCCTACACACACCGAACATACCTAGTTCAACTCTGCTTAGGAAACTGACAAGAACAGTAGCTCCTCTTCAGTCCGATACACTGTATTTCCAGGGAACAGACGCGAGTGCTATTTGCAATGTGTATGGCAATGGGAGCTCAATAGTTACTTTCCTTACCAGAAAACAACTCTTGCTCGTAGGAACAGAAACTGCATGGGATTCAACTCCATTTAGGACTGGGAAACAAACGCTAGCTCTCCTTACAAGAAACACACTCTGCTTTTGAGAAAAGAGCACAATTCTACTCTACTGTGTTTCCTATGGGGTCCGAACAGAGAGCTTGCTCAGAACAAAAGAACTGTGCTTCCTACACACACGGCCATATCTAGTTCAATTCTGCTTAGGAACCTGACAAGAACAGTAGATCCTGTTCACTCCAATACACTGTACTTGCTGGGAACAGACACCAGTGCTATTTGTCCTGTGTATGGCAATGGCAGCGCAATAGTGACTCTTCTAACCATAAAACAACTCTTGTTCGTAGGACCAGAAACTGCATGTGATTCAACTCCATTTAGGACTGGGAAACAAACGCTACCTAGCCTTACATGAAACACACTCTGCTTTAGAGAAAAGAGCACTCTTCTACTCTACTGTGTTTCCTATAGGGCCAGAAGAGTGAGCTTGCTCAGAACAAAAGAACTGTGATTCCTACACACACCGACCATATCTAGTTCAACTCTGCTTAGGAAACTGACAAGAACAGTAGCTCCTATTCAGTCCGATACACTGTACATGCTGGGAACAGACGCGAGTGCTATTTGCACTGTATATGGCATTTGGAGCGCAACAGTGACTCTTCTTACCAGAAAACAACTCTTGCTCGTCGGACCAGGAACTGCATGTGATTCCACTCCATTTAGGACTGGGAAACAAACGCTAGGTCGCCTTACAAGAAACACACTCTGCTTTAGAGAAAAGAGCACTCTTCTACTCTACTGTGTTTCCTATGGGGTCCAAACAGTGAGCTTGCTCAGAACAAAAGAACTGTGCTTCCTACACACACGGACCATATCTAGTTCAGCTCTGCTTAGGAAACTGACAAGAAGAGTAGCTCTTCTTCAGTCCAATACATTGTACTTGCTGGGAACAGACACCAGTGCTATTTGCCCTGTGTGGGGCAATGGCAGCGCAATATTGACTCTTCTTACCAGAAAACAACTCTTGCACGTCGGACCAGAAACTGCATGGGATTCAACTCCATTTAGCACTGGGAAACAAATGATAGCTTGCCTTACATGAAACACACTTTGCTTTTGAGAAAAGAGCACTCTTCTACTCTACTGAGTTTCCTAAGGGGTCCAAACTGTGAGCTTGCTCAGAACAAAAGAACTGTGCTTCCTACACACACGGCCATATCTAGTTCAAGTCTGCTTAGGAACTTGACAAGAACAGTAGATCCTCTTCAGTCCAATACACTGTACTTGCTGGGAAGAGACATCAGTGCTATTTGTCCTGTGTATGGCAATGGCAGTGCAATAGTGACTCTTCTTACCATAAAACAACTCTTGCTCGTAGGACCAGAAACTGCATGTGATTCAACTCCATTTAGGACTAGGAAACAAACTCTAGCTCGCCTTACAAGAAACACACTCTGCTTTTGAGAATAGAGCACTCTTCTACTCTACTGTGTTTCCTATGAGGTCCGAAGAGTGAGCTTGCTCAGAACAAAAAAACACGTGCTTCCTACACACACCGCCACACCTAGTTCAATTCTGATTAGGAACCTGACAAGAACAGTAGATCCTCTTCAGTCCAATACACTGTACTCCTGGGAAGAGACAACAGTGCTATTTGTCCTGTGTATGGCAATGGCAGCGCAAAAGGGACTCTTCTTACCATAAAACAACTCTTGCTCGTAGGACCAGAAACTGCATGTGATTCAACTCCATTTAGGACTGGGAAACAAACGCTAGCTCTCCTTACAAGAAACACACTCTGCTTCTGACAAAAGAGCACAATTCTACTGTACTGTGTTTCCTATGGGGTCCGAACAGTGAGCTTGCTCAGAACAAAAGAACTGTGCTTCCTACACACACCGACCATATCTAGTTCAACTCTGCTTAGGAAACTGACAAGAACAGTAGCTCCTCTTCAGTCCGATACACTGTATTTGCTGGGAACAGACGCGAGTGGTATTTGCACTGTGTATGTCAATGGGAGCTCAATAGTTACTTTCCTTACCAGAAAACAACTCTTGCTCGTAGGAACAGAAACTGCATGGAATTCAACTCCATTTAGGACTGGGAAACAAACGCTAGCTCGCCTTACAAGAAACACACTCTGCTTTTGAGAAAAGAGCACAATTCTACTCTACTGTGTTTCCTATGGCGTCCGAACAGAGACCTTGCTCAGAACAAAAGAACTGTGCTTCCTACAAACACGGCCATATCTAGTTCAATTCTGCTTAGGAACCTGACAAGAACAGTAGATCCTCTTCAGTCCAATACACTATACTTGCTGGGAAAAGACGCGAGTGCTATTTGCACTGTGTATGTCAATGGGAGCTCAATAGTTACTTTCCTTACTAGAAAACAACTCTTGCTCGTAGGACCAGAAACTGCATGTGATTCATCTCCATTTAGGAGTGGGAAACAAACACTAACTCGCCTTACAAGAAACACACTCTGATTTAGAGAAAAAAGCACTCTTCTACTCTATTATGTTTCCTAAGAAGTCCAAACAGTGAACTTGCTCAGAACAAAAGAACTGTGCTTCCTACACACATGGCCATATCTAATTCAATTCTGCTTAGGAACCTGACAAGAACAGTAGATCCTCTTCAGTCCAATACACTGTACTGCTGGGAACAGACAAGAGTGCTATTTGTCTTGTGTATGGCAATGGCAGCACAATAGTGACTCTTCTTACCATAAAACAACTCTTGCTCGTAGGACCAGAAACTGCATGTGATTCAACTCCATTTAGGACTGGGAAACAAACGCTAGCTCGCCTTACAAGAAACACACTTTGCTTTAGAGAAAAGAGCACTCTTCTACTCTACTGTGTTTACTAAAGGGCCAGAACAGAGAGCTTGCTCAGAACAAAAGAACTGTGCTTCCTACACTCGGGCCATATCTAGTTCAACTCTGCTTAAAAAACTGACAAGAACAGTAGCTCCTCTTCAGTCCGATACACTGTACTTCCTGGGAACAGACGGGACTGCTATTTGCACTGTGTATGGCTATTGGAGCACAATAGTGACTCGTTTTACCAGAAAACAACTCTTGCTCGTAGGACAAAAAACTGCATGTGACTCAACTCCATTTAGGACTGGGAAACAAACGCTAGCTCGCCTTCCAAGAAACACACTCTGCTTTTGAGAAAAGAGCACTCATCTACTCTACTGTGTTTCCTATGGGTTCCGAACAGTGAGCTTGCTCAGAACAAAAAAACTGTGCTTCCTACACACACGGCTATATCTAGTTCAAGTCTGCTTAGGAACCTGACAAGAACAGTAGATCCTCTTCCATCCAATACACTGTACTTGCTGGGAAAACACGCCAGTGTTATTTGTCCTGTGTATGGCAAAGGCAGCACAATAGTGACTCTTCTTACCAAAACAACTCTTGCTTGTAGGACCAGAAACTGCCTGTGATAAAAACTCCATTTAGGACTGGGAAACAAACGCTAGCTCGCCCTACAAGAAACACACTCTGCTTTGAGAAAAGAGCACTCTTCTACTCTACTGTGTTTCCTATGGGGTCCAAACAGTGAGCTTGCTCAGAACAAAAGAACTGTGCTAGCTACACACGCGGGACATATCTCGTTCAACTCTGCTTAGGAAACTGACAAGAACAGTAGCTCCTATTCAGTCCGATACACTGTACTTGCTGGGAACAGACATGAGTGCTCTTTTCACTGTGTATGGCAATGAGAGCGCAATAGTGACTTTCCTTACCAGAAAACAACTCTTGTTCGTAGGACCAGAAACTGCATGGGATTCAACTCCATATAGGACGGGAAAACAAATGCTAGCTCCCCTTACAAGAAACACAATCTGCTTTTGAGAAAAGAGCACTCTTCTACTCTACTGTGATTCCTATAGGGCCAGACAGTGAGCTTGCTCAGAGCAAAAGAACTGTGCTTCCTACACACATTGTCATATCTAGTTCAACTCTGCTTAGGAAACTGACAAGAACAGTAGCTCCTATTCAGTCCAATACACTGTAATTGCTGGGAACAGACGCGACTGCTATTTACACTGTGTATGGCAATGGGAGCGCAATAGTGACTTTCCTTACCAGAAAACAACTCTTGCTCGTAGGACCAGAAACTGCATGTGATTCAACTCCATTTAGGACTGGGAAACAAATGCTCGCTCGCCTTACATGAAACACATTCTGCTTTTGAGAAAAGAGCACTCTTCTACTCTACTGTGTTTCCAAAGGGGCCCAAAGAGTGAGCTTGCTCAGAACAAAAGTACTGTGCTTCCCACACACGGACCATATCTAGTTCAACTCTGCTGAGGAAACTGACAAGAACAGTAGCTCCTAATCAGTCCAATACACTGTACTTGAAGGGAACAGACGTGAGTACTATTTGCACTGTGTATGGCATTTAAAGCACAATAGTGACTCTTCTTACCAGAAAACAACTCTTGCTCGTAGGACCAAAAACTAAATGTGTCTCAACTCCATTTAGGACTGGGAAACAAACGCGAGCTCACCTTACAAGAAAAAACACTCTGCTTTAGAGAAAAGAGCACTCTTCTACTCTACTGTGTTTCCTATGGGGTCCAAACAGTGAGCTTCCTCAGAACAAAAGAACTGTGCTTCCTACACACACGGGCCATATCTAGTTCAACTCTGCTTAGGATACTGACAAGAACAGTAGCTCCTCTTCAGTCCGATACACTGTACTTGCTGGGAACAGACGCGAGTGCTATTTGCACTGTGTGTGGCAATGGGAGCACAATAGTGACTTCCTTACCAGAAACCAACTCTTGCTCATAGGACCAGAAACTGCATGTGATTCAACTCCATTTAGGACTGCGAAACAAACACTAGCTCGCCTTACAAGAAACACACTCTGCTTTTGAGAAAAGAGCACTCTTCTACTCTACTGTGTTTCCTATAGGGCCAGAACAGTGAGCTTGCTGAGAACAAAAGAATTGTGCTTCCTACACACATGGACCATATCTAGTTCAACTCTGCTTAGGAAACTGACAAGAACAGTAGCTCCTATTCAGTCCAATACACTGTACTTGCTGGGAACAGACGCAAGTGCTATTTGCACTGTGTATGGCAATTGGAGCACAATAGTGACTCGTCTTACCAGAAAACAACTCTTGCTCGTAGGACAAAAAACTGCATGTGACTCAACTCCATTTAGGACTGGGAAACAAACGCTAACTCGCCTTCCAAGAAACACACTCTGCTTTTGAGAAGAGAGCACTCTTCTACTCTACTGTTTCCTATGTGTTCCGAACAGTGAGCTTGCTCAGAACAAAAAAACTGTGCTCCCTACAAACACGGCCACATCTAATTCAAGTCTGCTTAGGAACCTGACAAGAACAGTAGCTCCTATTCAGTCCGATACACTGTACTTGCTGGAAACAGACGCGAGTGCTATTTGCACTGTATGTGGCATTTGGAGCGCAACAGTGACTCTTCTTACCAGAAAACAACTCTTGCTAGTAGGACCAAAAACTGCATGTGACTCAACTCCATTTAGGACTGGGAAACAAACGCAAGCTCGCCTTACAAGAAACACACTCTGCTTTTAAGAAAAGTGCACTCTTCTACTCTACTGTGTTTCCTATAGGGCCAGAACAGTGAGCTTGCTCAGAACATAAGAACTGTGCTTCCTACACACACGGGCCATATCTAGTTCAACTCTGCTTAGGAAACTGACAAGAACAGTAGCTCCTCTTCAGTCTGATACACTGTACTTGCTGGGAACAGACGCATGTGCTATTTGCACTGTGTATGGCAATGGGAGCGCAATAGTGACTTTCCTTACCAGAAAACAACTCTTGCTCATAGGACCAGAAACTGCATGTGATTCTACTCCATTTAGGACTGCGAAACAAACGCTACCGCGCCTTACAAGAAACACACTCTGCTTTAGAGAAAAGAGCACTCTTCTACTCTACTGTGTTTCCTATGGGGTCCAAACAGTGAGCTTGCTCAGAACAAAAGAACTGTGCTTCCTACACACACGGACCATATCTAGTTCACTTCTGGTTAGGAAACTGACAAGAACAGTATCTCCTTTTCAGTCCAATACACTGTATTTGCTGGGAACAGACACCAGTGCTATTTGTCCTGTGTAGGGCAATGGCAGCGCAATATTGACACTTCTTACCAGAAAACTACTCTTGCTCGTAGGACCAGAAACTGCATGGGATTCAACTCCATTTAGGACTGGGAAACAAACGCTAGCTCGCCTTACAAGAAACACACTTTGCTTTTGAGAAAAGAGCACTCTTCTACTCTACTGAGTTTCCTATGGGGTCCAAACAGTGAGCTTGCTCAGAACAAAAGAAATGTGCTTCCTTCAAACACCGACCATATCTAGTTCAACTCTGCTTAGGAAACTGACAAGAACAGTAGCTCCTCTTCAGTCCGATACGCTGTACTTCCTGGAACAGACACGAGTGCTATTTGCACTGTATATGGCAATGGGAGCACAATAGTGACTTTCCTTACCAGAAAACAACTCTTGCTCGTAGGACCAGAAACTGCATGTGATTCAACTCAATTTAGGACTGGGAAACCAATGCTAGCTCGCCTTACATGAAACACACTCTGCTTTAGAGAAAAGAGCACTCTTCTACTCTACTGTGTTTCCTATGGGTCAGAACAGTGAAATTGCTCAGAACAAAAGAACTGTGCTTCCTACACACACGGGCCCTATCTATTTCAACTCTGCTTAGGAAACTGACAAGAACGGTAGCTCCTATTCAGTCCAATACACTGTACTTGCGGGGAACAGACGCGAGTGCTATTTGCACTGTGTATGGCTATTGGAGCACAATAATGACTCGTCTTACCAGAAAACAACTCTTGCTCGTAGGACAAAAAACTGCATGTGACTCAACTCCATTTATGACTGGGAACCATCGCTAGGTCGCCTTCCAAGAAACACACTCTGCTTTTGAGAAAAGAGCACTCTATACTCAGCTGTGTTTCCTATGGTTTCCAAACAGTGAGCTTGCTCAGAACAAAAAAACTGTGCTTCCTACACACACGGCCATAACTAGTTCAACTCTGCTTAGGAAACTGACAAGAACAGTAGCTCCTATTCAGTCCAATACACTGTACTTGCTGGGAACAGACGCAAGTGCTATTTACACTGTGTATGTCAATATGAGCACAATAGTGACTTTCCTTACCAGAAAACAACTCTTGCTCATTGGACCGGAAACTGCCTGTGATTGAACTCCATTTAGGACTAGGAAACAAATGCTAGCTAGCCTTACAAGAAACACACTCTGCTTTTGAGAAAATAGCACTCTTCTACTCTACTGTGTTTCCTATGAGGTCCGAACAGTGAGCTTGCTCAGAACAAAAAAAACGTGCTTCCTACACACACCGCCATACCTAGTTCAATTCTGCTTAGGAACCTGACAAGAACAGTAGATCCTCTTCAGTCCAATACACTTTACTTACTGGGAACAGACGCCAGTGCTATTTGTCCTGTGTTTGGCAATGGCAGCGCAATAGTGACTCTTCTTACCAGAAAACAACTCTTGCTCGTAGGACCAGAATCTGCATGTGATTCAACTCCATTTAGGACTGGGAAACAAACACTAGCTCGCCTTCCAAGAAACACACTCTGCTTTTGAGAAAAGAGCACTCTTCTACTCTACTGTGTTTCCAATGGGGTCCAAACAGTGAGCTTGCTCAGAACAAAAGAACTGTGCTTCCTACCCACACGGCCATATCAAATCAACTCTGCTTAGGAAACTGACAAGAACAGTAGCTCCTATTCAGTCCAATACACTGTACTTGCTGAGAACAGACGCGAGTGCTATTTGCACTGTGTATGGCAATATGAGCACAATAGTGACTTTCCATACCAGAAAACAACTCTTGCTCATTGGACCGGAAACTGCCTGTGATTGAACTCCATTTAGGACTAGGAAACAAACGCTAGCTCGCCTTACAAGAAACACACTCTGCTTTTTAGAAAAGAGCACTCTTCTACTCTACTGTGTTTCCTATGAGGTCCGAACAGTGAGCTTGCTCAGAACAAAAAAACCGTGCTTCCTACACACACCACCATACATAGGTCAATTCTGCTTAGGAACCTGAGAAGAACAGTAGATCCTCTTCAGTCCAATACACTGTACTGCTGGGAACAGACAACAGTGCTATTTGTCCTGTGTATGGCAACGGCACCTCAATAGTGACTCTTCTTACCAGAAAAAAACTCTTGCTCGTAGGATGAGAAACTGCATGGGATTCAACTCCATTAAGGACTGGGATACAAACGCTAGCTCGCCTTACAAGAAACACACTCTGCTTTTGAGAAAAGAGCACTCTTCTACTCTACTGTGTTTCCTATGGGGTCTAAACAGTGAGCTTGCTCAGAACAAAACAACTGTGCTTCCTACACACACGGACCATATCTAGTTCAACTCTGCTTAGGAACCTGACAAGAACAGTAGATCCTCTTCAGTCCAATACACTGTACTTGCTCGGAACAGACGCGAGTGCTTTTTGCACTGTGTATGGCAATTGGAGCACAATAGTGACTCGAATTACCAAAAAACAACTCTTGCTCGTAGGACAAAAAACTGCATGTGACTCAACTCCATTTAGGACTGGGAAACAAACGCGAGCTCGCCTTACAAGAAACACACTCTGCTTTTGAGAAAAGAGCACTCTTCTACTCTACTGTGTTTCCTGTAGGGCCAGAACAGTGAGCTTGCTGAGAAGAAAAGAACTGTGCTTCCTACACACACGGCCATATCTAGTTCAATTCTGATTAGGAACCTGACAAGAACAGTAGCTCCTAATCAGTCCAATACACTGTACTTGCTGGGAACATACGCCAGTGCTATTTGTCCTGTGTATGGCAATGGCAGCGCAATAGTGACTATTCTTACCAGAAAACAACTCTTGCTCCTAGAACAGAAACTGCATGTGATTCAACTCCATTTAGGACTGGGAAACAAACGCTAGCTCGGCTCGTCTTCCAAGAAACAAACTCTGCTTTTGAGAAAAGAGCACTCTTCTACTCTACTGTGTTTCCAATGGGGTCCAACAGTGAGCTTGCTCAGAACAAAAGAACTGTGCTTCCCACACACGGATCATATCTAGTTCAACTCTGCTGAGGAAAGTGACAAAAACAGTAGCTCCTAATCAGTCCAATACACTGTACTTGAGGGAGCAGACGCGAGTACTATTTGCACTGTGTATGGCATTTGGAGCACAATAGTGACTCTTCTTACCAGAAAACAACTCTTGCTCATAGGACCAAAAACTGCATGTGACTCAACTCCATTTAGGACTGGGAAACAAACGCGAGCTCACCTTACAAGAAAAACACTCTGCTTTAGAGAAAAGAGCACTCTTCTACTCTACTGTGTTTCCTATGGGGTCCAAACAGTGAGCTTGCTCAGAACAAAAGAACTGTGCTTCCTACACACACGGGCCATATCTTGTTCAACTCTGCTTAGGAAACTGACAAGAACAGTAGCTCCTCTTCAGTCCCATACACTGTACTTGCTGGGAACAGACGCGAGTGCTATTTGCACTGTGTATGGCAATGGGAGCACAATAGTGACTTCCTTACCAGAAAACAACTCTTGCTCGTAGGACCAGAAACTGCATGTGATTCAACTCCACTTAGGACTGGGAAACAAACGCTAGCTCGCCTTACAAGAAACACACTCTGCTTTTGAGAAAAGAGCACTCTTCTACTCTACTGTGTTTCCTATAGGGCCAGAACAGTGAGCTTGCTCAGAACAAAAGAACTGTGCTTCCTACACACACGGGCCATATCTAGTTCAACTCTGCTTAGGAAACTGACAAGAACAGTAGCTCCTCTTCAGTCCAATACACTGTACTTGCTCGGAAAAGACGTGAGTGCTATTTGCACTGTGAATGGCAATTGGAGCACAATAGTGACTCGTCTTACCAGAAAACAACTCTTGCTCGTAGGACAAAAAACTGCATGTGACTCAACTCTATTTAGGACTGGGAAACAAACGCTAGCTCGCCTTCCAAAAACACACTCTGCTTTTGAGAAAAGAGCACTCTTCTACTCTACTGTGTTTCCTATGTGTTCCGAACAGTGAGCTTGCTCAGAACAAAAAAACTGTGCTTCCTACACACATGGCCATATATAGTTCAAGTCTGCTTAGGGAACTGACAAGAACAGTAGCTCCTATTCAGTCCAATACACTGTACTTGCTGGGAACAGACGCGAGTGCTATTTGCACTGTATATGGCATTTGGAGCACAACAGTGACTCTTCTTACCAGAAAAAAACTCTTGCTTGTAGGACCAAAAACTGCATGTGACGCAACTCCATTTAGGACTGGGAAACAAATGCGAGCTCGCCTTACAAGAAACACACTCTGCTTTTAAGAAAAGTGCACTCTTCTACTCTACTGTGTTTCTTATAGGGCCAGAACAGTGAGCTTGCTCAGAACATAAGAACTGTGCTTCCTACACATACGGGCCATATCGAGTTCAACTCTGCTTAGGAAACTGACAAGAACAGTAGCTCCTCTTCAGTCTGATACACTGTACTTGCTGGGAACCGACGCATGTGCTATTTGCACTGTGTATGGAATGGGAGCGCAATAGTGACTTTCCTTACCAGAAAACAACTCTTGCTCATAGGACCAGAATCTGCATGTGATTCCACTCCATTTAGGACTGCAAAACATACGCTAGCTCGCCTTAGAAGAAACACACTCTGCTTTAGAGAAAAGAGCACTCTTCTACTCTACTGTGTTTCCTATGGGGTCCAAACAGTGAGCTTGCTCAGAACAAAAGAACTGTGCTTCCTACACACACGGACCATATCTAGTTCAGCTCTGCTTAGGAAACTGACAAGAACAGTAGCTCCTTTTTGTCCAATACACTCTACTTGCTGGGAACAGACGCCAGTGCTATTTGTCCTGTGTAGGGCAATGGCAGCGCAATATTGACTCTTCTTACCAGAAAACAACTCTTGCTCGTAGGACCAGAAACTGCATGGGATTCAACTCCATTTAGGACTGGGAAACAAACGCTAGCTCGCCTTACAAGAAACACACTTTCCTTTTGAGAAAAGAGCACTCTTCTACTCTACTGAGTTTCCTATGGGGTCCAAACAGTGAGCTTGCTCAGAACAAAAGAACTGTGCTTCCTTCAAACACCGACCATATCTAGTTCAACTCTGCTTAGGAACCTGACTAGAACAGTAGCTCCTCTTCAGTCCGATACACTGTATTTGCTGGGAACAGATGTGAGTGCTATTTGCACTGTGTATGGCAATGGGAGCTCAATAGTGACTTTCCTTACCAGAAAACAACTCTTGCTCGTAGGACCAGAAACTGCATGTGATTCAACTCCATTTAGGACTGGGAAACAAACGCTAGCTCGCCTTACAAGAAACACACTCTGATTTTGAGAAAAGAGCACTCTGCTACTCTACTGTGTTTCCTATGTGGTCCAAACAGTGAGCTTGCTCAGAACAAAAGAACTGTGCTTCCTACTTACACGGCCATATCTAGATCAATTCTGCTGAGGAACATGACAAGAACAGTAGATCCTCTTCAGTCCAATACACTGTACTTGGTGGGAAAAAATGCCAGTGCTATTTGTCCTATGTATGGCAATGGCAGCGCAATAGTGACTCTTCTTACCATAAAACAACTCTTGCTCGTAGGACCAGAAACTCCATGTGATTCAACTCCATTTAGGACTGGGAAACAAACGCTAGATCGCCTTACAAGAAACACACTCTGCTTTAGAGAAAAGAGCACTCTGCTACTCTACTGTGTTTCCTATGGGGTCCAAACAGTGAGCTTGCTCAGAACAAAAGAACTGTGCTTCCTACACGGGAAATATCAAGCTCAACTCTGATTAGGAAACTGACAAGAACAGTAGCTCCTATTCAGTCCAATACACTATACTTGCTGGGAACAGATGCGAGAGCTATTTGCACTGTGTATGGCATTTGGAGGGCAATAGTGACTCTTCTTACCAGAAAACAACTCTTGCTCGTAGGACCAAAAACTGCCTGAGACTCAACTCCATTTAGGACTGGGAAACAAACGCGAGCTCGCCTTACAAGAAACACACTCTGCTTTAGAGAAAAGAGCACTCTTCTACTCTACTGTGTTTCCTATGGCGTCCGAACCGTGAGCTTGCTCAGAACAAAAAAACTGTGCTTCCTACACACACGGCCATATCTAGTTCAAATCTGCTTAGGAACCTGACAAGTACAGGAGATCCTCTTCCGTCCAATACACTGTACTTGCTGCGAAAAGACACCAGTGCTATTTGTGCTGTGTAAGGCAATGGCAGCGCAATAGTGACTCTTCTTACCAGAAAACAACTCTTGTGTGTAGGACCAGAAACTGCATGTGATTCAACTCCATATTGGTCTGGGAAACAAACGCTAGCTCGCCTTACAAGAAACACACTCTGCTTTTGAGAAAAGAGCACTCTTCTACTCTACTATGTTTCCTATAGGGCCAGAACAGTGAGCTTGCTCAGAACAAAAGAACTGTGCTTCCTACACACACCCCATATCTAGTTCAACTCTGCTTAAGAACCTGACAAGAACAGTAGATCCTCTTCAGTCCAATACACTGTGCATGCTGGGAACAGACGCGAGTGATATTTGCCCTGTGTATAAAAATGGGAGCACAATAGTGACTCTTCTTAGCAGAAAACAACACTTGCTCGTAGGACCAGAAACTGCATGTGATGAAACTCCATTTAGGACTGGGAAACAAATGCTAGCTCGCCTTACAAGAAACACACTCTGATTTAGAGAAAAAAGCACTCTTCTACTCTATTGTGTTTCCTAAGAGGTCCGAACAGTGAACTTGCTCAAACCAAAAGAACTGTGCTTCCTACACACACGGCCATATCTAGTTCAATTCTGCTTAGGAACCTGACAAGAACAGTAGATCCTCTTCAGTCCAATACACTGTACTTGCTGGGAACAGACTCCAGTGCTATTTGTCCTGTGTATGGCAATGGCAGCACAATATTTACTATTCTTACCATAAAACAACTCTTGACAATAGGACCAAAAACTTCATGGGATTCAACTCCATTTAGGACTGGGAAACAAACGCTAGCTCTCCTTACAAGAAACACACTCTGCTTTAGAGAAAAGAGCACTCTTCTACTCTACTGTGTTTCCTATGGGGTCAGAACAGTTAGATTGCTCAGAACAAAAGAACTGTGCTTCCTACACACACGGGCCCTATCTATTTCAACTCTGCTTAGGAAACTGACAAGAACAGTAGCTCCTATTCAGTCCAATACACTGTACTTGCGGGGAACAGACACGAGTGCTATTTGCACTGTGTATGGCTATTGGAGCACAATAGTGACTCGTCTTACCAGAAAACAACTCTTGCTCGTAGGACAAAAAACTGCATGTGACTCAACTCCATTTATGACTGGGAACCATCGCTAGGTCGCCTTCCAAGAAACACACTCTGCTTTTGAGAAAAGAGCACTCTATACTCAGCTGTGTTTCCTATGGTTTCCAAACAGTGAGCTTGCTCAGAACAAAAAAACTGTGCTTCCTACACACACGGCCATAACTAGTTCAACTCTGCTTAGGAAACTGACAAGAACAGTAGCTCCTATTCAGTCCAATACACTGTACTTGCTGGGAACAGACGCAAGTGCTATTTACACTGTGTATGTCAATATGAGCACAATAGTGACTTTCCATACCAGAAAACAACTCTTGCTCATTGGACCGGAAACTGCCTGTGATTGAACTCCATTTAGGACTAGGAAACAAATGCTAGCTTGCCTTACAAGAAACACACTCTGCTTTTGAGAAAATAGCACTCTTCTACTCTACTGTGTTTCCTATGAGGTCCGAACAGTGAGCTTGCTCAGAACAAAAAAAACCGTGCTTCCTACACACACCGCCATACCTAGTTCAATTCAACTAAGGAACCTGACAAGAACAGTAGATCCTCTTCAGTCCAATACACTGTACTTGCTGGGAACAGACGCCAGTGCTATTTGTCCTGTGTTTGGCAATGGCAGCGCATTAGTGACTCTTCTTACCAGAAAACAACTCTTGCTCGTAGGACCAGATTCTGCATGTGATTCAACTCCATTTAGGACTGGGAAACAAACACTAGCTCGCCTTCCAAGAAACACACTCTGCTTTTGAGAAAAGAGCACTCTTCTACTCTACTGTGTTTCCAATGGGGTCCAAACAGTGAGCTTGCTCAGAACAAAAGAACTGTGCTTCCTACCCACATGGCCATATCAAATCAACTCTGCTTAGGAAACTGACAAGAACAGTAGCTCCTATTCAGTCCAATACACTGTACTTGCTGGGAACAGACGCGAGTGCTATTTGCACTGTGTATGGCAATATGAGCACAATAGTGACTTTCCATACCAGAAAACAACTCTTGCTCATTGGACCGGAAACTGCCTGTGATTGAACTCCATTTAGGACTAGGAAACAAATGCTAGCTCGCCTTACAAGAAACACACTCTGCTTTTTAGAAAAGAGCACTCTTCTACTCTACTGTGTTTCCTATGAGGTCCAAACAGTGAGCTTGCTCAGAACAAAAAAACTGTGCTTCCTACACACACCACCATACCTAGGTCAATTCTGCTTAGGAACCTGAGAAGAACAGTAGATCCTCTTCAGTCCAATACACTGTACTGCTGGGAACAGACAACAGTGCTATTTGTCCTGTGTATGGCAACGGCAGCGCAATAGTGACTCTTCTTACCAGAAAAAAACTCTTGCTTGTAGGACGAGAAACTGCATGGGATGCAACTCCATTAAGGACTGGGAAATAAACGCTAGCTCGCCTTACAAGAAACACACTCTGCTTTTGAGAAAAGAGCACTCTTCTACTCTACTGTGTTTCCTATGGGGTCTAAACAGTGAGCTTGCTCAGAACAAAACAACTGTGCTTCCTACACACAGACCATATCTAGTTCAACTCTGCTTAGGAAACTGACAAGAACAGTAGCTCCTCTTCAGTCCGATACACTGTACTTGCTGGGAACAGACACGAGTGATATTTGCACTGTGTTTTCCAATGGGAGCACAATAGTGACTTCCTTACCAGAAAACAACTCTTGCTCATAAGACCAGAAACTGCATGTGATTCAACTCCATTTAGGACTGGGAAACAAACGCTAGCTCGCTTTACAAGAAACACACTCTGCTTTTGAGAAAAGAGCACTGTTCTACTCTACTGTATTTCCTATAGTGCCAGAACAGTGAGCTTGCTGAGACAAAAGAACTGTGCTACCTACACACACGGCCATATCTAGTTCAACTCTGCTTAGGAAATGACAAGAACAGTAGCTCCTATTCAGTCCAATACACTGTACTTGCTGGGAACAGACGCGAGTGCTATTTGCGCTGTGTATGGCAATTAGAGCGCAATAGTGACTCTTCTTAACAGAAAACAACTCTTGCTCGTAGGACCAAAAACTGCATGTGACTCAACTTCATTTAGGAATGGGAAACAAACGCGAGCTCGCCTTACAAGAAACACACTCTGCTTTAGAGAAAAGAGCACTCTTCTACTCTACTGTGTTTCCTATAGGGCCAGAACAGTGAGCTTGCTCAGAACAAAAGAACTGTGCTTCCTACTCACACGGCCATATCTAGTTCAACTCTGCTTAGGAACCTGACAAGAACAGTAGAACCTCTTCAGTCCAATACACTGTACATGCTGGGAATAGACGCCAGGGCTATTTGCCCTGTGAATGACAATGAGAGCACAATAGTGACTCTTCTTACCAGAAAACAACTCTTGCTCCTAGGACCAGAAACTGCATGTGATTCAACTCCATTTAGGACTGGGAAACAAACGCTAGCTCGGCTCGTCTTCCAAGAAACAAACTCTGCTTTTGAGAAAAGAGCACTCTTCTACTCTACTGTGTTTCCTATGGGGTCCAAACAGTGAGCTTGCTCAGAACAAAAGAACTGTGCTTCCTACACACACCGACCATCTCTAGTTCAACTCTGCTTAGGAAACTGACAAGAACAGTAGCTCCTCTTCAGTTCGATGCACTGTACTTGCTGGGAACAGACGGGAGGGCTATTTGCACTGTGTATGGCAATGGGAGCTCAATAGTTACTTTCCTTACCAGAAAACAACTCTTGCTCATAGGACCAGAAACTGCATGGGATTCAACTCCATTTAGGACTGGGAAACAAACGCGAGCTCGCCTTCCAAGAAACACACTCTGCTTTAGAGAAAGAGCACTCTTCTATTCTACTGTGTTTCCGGTAGGGCCAGAACAGTGAGCTTGCTCAGAACAAAAGAACTGTGCTTCCTACACACGGGCCATATCTAGTTCAACTCTGCTTAGGAAACTGACAAGAACAGCAGCTCCTCTTCAGTCCAATACACTGTACTTGCTCGGAACAGACGCGAGTGCTATTTGCACTGTGTATGGCAATTGGAGCACAATAGTGACTCGTCTTACCAGAGAACAACTCTTGCTCGTAGGACAAAAAACTGCATGTGATTCCACTCCATTTAGGACTGGGAAACAAACGCTAGCTCGCCTTAAAAGAAACACACTCTGCTTTTGAGAAAAGAGCACTCTTCTACTCTACTGTATTTCCTATGGGGTCCAAACAGTGAGCTTGCTCAGAACAAAAGAACTGTGCTTCCTACACACACGGGCCATATCTAGTTCAACTCTGCTTAGGAAACTGACAAGAACAGTAGCTCCTCTTCAGTCCAATACACTGTACTTGCTCGGAAGAGACGTGAGTGCTATTTGCACTGTGAATGGCAATTGGAGCACAATAGTGACTCGTCTTACCAGAAAACAACTCTTGCTCGTAGGACAAAAAACTGCATGTGACTCAACTCTATTTAGGACTGGGAAACAAACGCTAGCTCGCCTTCCAAAAACACACTCTGCTTTTGAGAAAAGAGCACTCTTCTACTCTACTGTGTTTCCTATGTGTTCCGAACAGTGAGCTTGCTCAGAACAAAAAAACTGTGCTTCCTACACACATGGCCATATATAGTTCAAGTCTGCTTAGGAAACTGACAAGAACAGTAGCTCCTATTCAGTCCAATACACTGTACTTGCTGGGAACAGACCCGAGTGCTATTTGCACTGTATATGGCATTTGGAGCACAACAGTGACTCTTCTTAAAAGAAAAAAACTCTTGCTTGTAGGACCAAAAACTGCATGTGACGCAACTCCATTTAGGACTGGGAAACAAATGCAAGCTCGCCTTACAAGAAACACACTCTGCTTTTAAGAAAAGTGCACTCTTCTACTCTACTGTGTTTCCTATAGGGCCAGAACAGTGAGCTTGCTCAGAACATAAGAACTGTGCTTCCTACACATACGGGCCATATCGAGTTCAACTCTGCTTAGGAAACTGACAAGAACAGTAGCTCCTCTTCAGTCTGATACACTGTACTTGCTGGGAACCGACGCATGTGCTATTTGCACTGTGTATGGAATGGGAGCGCAATAGTGACTTTCCTTACCAGAAAACAACTCTTGCTCATAGGACCAGAATCTGCATGTGATTCCACTCCATTTAGGACTGCAAAACATACGCTAGCTCGCCTTAGAAGAAACACACTCTGCTTTAGAGAAAAGAGCACTCTTCTACTCTACTGTGTTTCCTATGGGGTCCAAACAGTGAGCTTGCTCAGAACAAAAGAACTGTGCTTCCTACACACACGGACCATATCTAGTTCAGCTCTGCTTAGGAAACTGACAAGAACAGTAGCTCCTTTTTGTCCAATACACTCTACTTGCTGGGAACAGACGCCAGTGCTATTTGTCCTGTGTAGGGCAATGGCAGCTCAATATTGACTCTTCTTACCAGAAAACAACTCTTGCGCGTAGGACCAGAAACTGCATGGGATTCAACTCCATTTAGGACTGGGAAACAAACGCTAGCTCGCCTTACAAGAAACACACTCTGCTTTTGAGAAAAGAGCACTCTTCTACTCTACTGTGTTTCCTATGTGGTCCAAAAAGTGAGCTTGCTCAGAACAAAAGAACTGTGCTTCCTACACACACGGCCATATTTAGTTCAATTCTGCTTAGGAACCTGACAAGACCAGTAGATCCTCTCCAGTCCAATACACTGTACTTGCTGGTAAAAAAACGCCAGTGCTATTTGTCCTGTGTATGGCAATGGCAGCGCAATAGTGACTCTTCTTACCATAAAACAACTCTTGCTCGTAGGACCAGAAACTCCATGTGATTCAACTCCATTTAGGACTGGGAAACAAACGCTAGCTCGCTTTACAATAAACACACTCTGCTTTAGAGAAAAGAGCACTCTGCTACTCTACTGTGTTTCCTATGGTGTCCAAACAGTGAGCTTGCACAGAACAAAAGAACTGTGCTTCCTACACGGGAAATATCAAGCTCAACTCTGATTAGGAAACTGACAAGAACAGTAGCTCCTATTCAGTCCAATACACTATACTTGCTGGGAACAGGTGCGAGAGCTATTTGCACTTTGTATGGCATTTGGAGGGCAATAGTGACTCTTCTTACCAGAAAACAACTCTTGCTCGTAGGACCAAAAACTGCCTGAGACTCAACTCCATTTAGGACTGGGAAACAAACGCGAGCTCGCCTTACAAGAAACACACTCTGCTTTAGAGAAAGAGCACTCTTCTACTCTACTGTGTTTCCTGTAGGGCCAGAACAGTGAGCTTGCTCAGAACAAAAGAACTGTGCTTCCTACACACGGGCCATATCTAGTTCAATTCTGCTTAGGAACCTGACAAGAACAGTAGATCCTCTTCAGTCCAATACACTGTACTTGCTGGGAACAGACGCCAGTGGAATTTGTCCTGTGTATGGCAGTGGCAGCGCAATAGTGACTCTTCTTACCAGAAAACAACTCTTGTTTGTAGGACCAGAAACTGCATGTGATTCAACTCCATATTGGACTGGGAAACAAACGCTAGCTCGCCTTACAAGAAACACACTCTGCTTTTGAGAAAAGAGCACTCTTCTACTCTACTATGTTTCCTATAGGGCCAGAACAGTGAGCTTGCTCAGAACAAAAGAACTGTGCTTCCTACACACACGGCCATATCTAGTTCAACTCTGCTTAGGAACCTGACAAGAACAGTAGATCCTCTTCAGTCCAATACACTGTGCATGCTGGGAACAGACCCGAGTGCTATTTGCCCTGTGTATGACAATGGGAGCACAATAGTGACTCTTCTTAGCAGAAAACAACTCTTGCTCGTAGGACCAGAAACTGCATGTGATGCAACTCCATTTAGGACTGGGAAACAAATGCTAGCTTGCCGTACAAGAAACACACTCTGATTTAGAGAAAAAAGCACTCTTCTACTCTATTGTGTTTCCTAAGAAGTCCGAACAGTGAACTTGCTCAAACCAAAAGAACTGTGCTTCCTACACACACGGCCATATCTAGTTCAATTCTGCTTAGGAAACTGACAAGAACAGTAGCTCCTATTCAGTCCAATACAGTGTACTTGCTGGGAACAGACGCGAGTGCTATTTGTGCTGTGTATGGCAATTAGAGCGCAATAGTGACTCTTCTTAACAGAAAACAACTCTTGCTCGTAGGACCAAAAACTGCATGTGATTCAACTTCATTTAGGAATGGGAAACAAACGCGAGCTCGCCTTACAAGAAACACACTCTGCTTTAGAGAAAAGAGCACTCTTCTACTCTACTGTGTTTACTATAGGGCCAGAACAGTGAGCTTGCTCAGAACAAAAGAACTGTGCTTCCTACGCACACGGCCATATCTAGTTCAACTCTGCTTAGGAACCTGACAAGAACAGTAGAACCTCTTCAGTCCAATACACTGTACATGCTGGGAATAGACGCCAGGGCTATTTGCCCTGTGAATGACAATGAGAGCACAATAGTGACTCTTCTTACCAGAAAACAACTCTTGCTCCTAGGACCAGAAACTGCATGTGATTCAACTCCATTTAGGACTGGGAAACAAACGCTAGCTCGGCTCGTCTTCCAAGAAACAAACTCTGCTTTTGAGAAAAGAGCACTCTTCTACTCTACTGTGTTAACAATGGGGTCCAACAGTGAGCTTGCTCAGAACAAAAGAACTGTGCTTCCCACAAACGGATCATATCTAGTTCAACTCTGCTGAGGAAACTGACAAAAACAGTAGTTCCTAATCAGTCCAATACACTGTACTTGAAGGGAGCAGACATGAGTACTATTTGCACTGTGTATGGCATTTGGAGCGCAATAGTGACTCTTCTTACCAGAAAACAACTCTTGATCATAGGACCAAAAACTGCATGTGACTCAACTCCATTTAGGACTGGGAAACAAACGCGAGCTCACCTTACAAGAAAAACACTCTGCTTTAGAGAAAAGAGCACTCTTCCACTCTACTGTGTTTCCTATGGGGTCCAAAGAGAGAGCTTGCTCAGAACAAAAGAACTGTGCTTCCTACACACACGGGCCATATCTCGTTCAACTCTGCTTAGGAAACTGACAAGAACAGTAGCTCCTCTTCAGTCCAATACACTGTACTTGCTGGGAACAGACGAGAGTGCTATTTGCACTGTGTATGGCAATGGGAGCACAATAGTGATTTTCCATACCAGAAAACAACTCTTGCTCATTGGACCGGAAACTGCCTGTGATTGAACTCCATTTAGGACTAGGAAACAAACGCTAGCTCGCCTTACAAGAAACACACTCTGCTTTTTAGAAAAGAGCACTCTTCTACTGTACTGTGTTTCCTATGAGGTCCGAACAGTGAGCTTGCTCAGAACAAAAAAACCGTGCTTCCTACACACACCACCATACCTAGGTCAATTCTGCTTAGGAACCTGAGAAGAACAGTAGATCCTCTTCAGTCCAATACACTGTACTGCTGGGAACAGACAACAGTGCTATTTGTCCTGTGTATGGCAACGGCAGCGCAATAGTGACTCTTCTTACCAGAAAAAAACTCTTGCTCGTAGGACGAGAAACTGCATGGGATTCAACTCCATGAAGGACTGGGAAATAAACGCTATCTCGCCTTACAAGACACACTCTGCTTTTGAGAAAAGAGCACTCTTCTACTCTACTGTGTTTCCTATGGGGTCTAAACAGTGAGCTTGCTCAGAACAAAACAACTGTGCTAACTACACACACGGACCATATCTAGTTCAACTCTGCTTAGGAACCTGACAAGAACAGTAGATCCTCTTCAGTCCAATACACTGTACTTGCTCGGAACAGACGCGAGTGCTTTTTGCACTGTGTATGGCAATTGGAGCACAATAGTGACTCGTCTTACCAAAAAACAACTCTTGCTCGTAGGACAAAAAACTGCATGTGACTCAACTCCATTTAGGACTGGGAAACAAACGCGAGCTCTCCTTACAAGAAACACACTCTGCTTTAGAGAAAAGAGCACTCTTCTACTCTACTGTGTTTCCTATAGGGCCAGAACAGTGAGCTTGCTCAGAACAAAAAACTGTGCTTCCTACACACAGACCATATCTAGTTCAACTCTGCTTAGGAAACTGACAAGAACAGTAGCTCCTATTCAGTCCAATACACTGTACTTGCTGGGAACAGACGCGAGTGCTATTTGCGCTGTGTATGGCAATTAGAGCGCAATTGTGACTCTTCTTAACAGAAAACAACTCTTGCTCGTAGGACCAAAAACTGCATGTGACTCAGCTTCATTTAGGAATGGGAAACAAACGCGAGCTCGCCTTACAAGAAACACACTCTGCTTTAGAGAAAAGAGCACTCTTCTACTCTACTGTGTTTCCTATAGGGCCAGAACAGTGAGCTTGCTCAGAACAAAAGAACTGTGCTTCCTACGCACACGGCCATATCTAGTTCAACTCTGCTTAGGAACCTGACAAGAACAGTAGAACCTCTTCAGTCCAATACACTGTACATGCTGGGAATAGACGCCAGGGCTATTTGCCCTGTGAATGACAATGAGAGCACAATAGTGACTCTTCTTACCAGAAAACAACTCTTGCTCCTAGGACCAGAAACTGCATGTGATTCAACTCCATTTAGGACTGGGAAACAAACGCTAGCTTGGCTCGTCTTCCAAGAAACAAACTCTGCTTTTGAGAAAAGAGCACTCTTCTACTCTACTGTGTTTCCAATGGGGTCCAACAGTGAGCTTGCTCAGAACAAAAGAACTGTGCTTCCCACAAACGGGTCATATCTAGTTCAACTCTGCTGAGGAAACTAACAAAAACAGTAGCTCCTAATCAGTCCAATACACTGTACTTGAAGGGAGCAGACGCGAGTACTATTTGCACTGTGTATGGCATTTGGAGCGCAATAGTGACTCTTCTTACCAGAAAACAACTCTTGCTCATAGGACCAAAAACTGCATGTGACTCAACTCCATTTAGGACTGGGAAACAAACGCGAGCTCACCTTACTAGAAAAACACTCTGCTTTAGAGAAAAGAGCACTCTTCTACTCTACTGTGTTTCCTATGGGGTCCAAAGAGTGAGCTTGCTCAGAACAAAAGAACTGTGCTTCCTACACACACGGGCCATATCTCGTTCAACTCTGCTTAGGAAACTGACAAGAACAGTAGCTCCTCTTCAGTCCGATACACTGTACTTGCTGGGAACAGATGCGAGTGCTATTTGCACTGTGTATGGCAATGGGAGCACAATAGTTACTTCCTTACCAGAAAACAACTCTTGCTCGTAGGACCAGAAACTGCATGTGATTCACCTCCATTTAGGACTGCGAAACAAACGCTAGCTCGCCTTACAAGAAACACACTCTGCTTTTGAGAAAAGAGCACTCTTCTACTCTACTGTGTTTCCTTTAGGGCCAGAACAGTGAGCTTGCTGAGAACAAAAGAACTGTGCATCCTACACACACGGACCATATCTAGTTCAACTCTGGTTAGGAAATTGACAAGAACAGTAGCTCCTCTTCAGTCCAATACACTGTACTTGCTGGGAATAGACGCGAGTGCTATTTGCACTGTGTATGGCAATTGGAGCACAATAGTGACCCGTCTTACCAGAAAACAACTCTTGCTCGTAGGACAAAAAACTGCATGTGACTCAACTCCATTTAGGACTGGGAAACAAACGCTAGCTCGCCTTCCAAGAAACACACTCTGCTTTTGAGAAAAGAGCACTCTTCTACTGTACTGTGTTTCCTATGAGGTCCGAACAGTGAGCTTGCTCAGAACAAAAAAACCGTGCTTCCTACACACACCACCATACCTAGGTCAATTCTGCTTAGGAACCTGAGAAGGACAGTAGATCCTCTTCAGTCCAATACACTGTACTGCTGGGAACAGACAACAGTGCTATTTGTCCTGTGTATGGCAACGGCAGCGCAATAGTGACTCTTCTTACCAGAAAAAAATCTCTTGCTCGTAGGACGAGAAACTGCATGGGATTCAACTCCATTAAGGACTGGGAAATAAACGCTAGCTCGCCTTACAAGAAACACACTCTGCTTTTGAGAAAAGAGCACTCTTCTACTCTACTGTGTTTCCTATGGGGTCTAAACAGTGAGCTTGCTCAGAACAAAACAACTGTGCTTCCTACACACACGGACCATATCTAGTTCAACTCTGCTTAGGAACCTGACAAGAACAGTAGATACTCTTCAGTCCAATACACTGTACTTGCTCGGAACAGACGCGAGTGCTTTTTGCACTGTGTATGGCAATTGGAGCACAATAGTGACTCGTCTTACCAAAAAACAACTCTTGCTTGTAGGACAAAAAACTGCATGTGACTCAACTCCATTTAGGACTGGGAAACAAACGCGAGCTTGCCTTACAAGAAACACACTCTGCTTTTGAGAAGAGAGCACTCTTCTGCTCTACTGTGTTTCCTGTAGGGCCAGAACAGTGAGCTTGCTCAGAAGAAAAGAACTGTGCTTCCTACACACACGGCCATATCTAGTTCAATTCTGATTAGGAACCTGACAAGAACAGTAGATCCTCTTCAGTCCAATACACTGTACTTGCTGGGACCATACGCCAGTGCTATTTGTCCTGTGTATGGCAATGGCAGCGCAATAGTGACTATTCTTACCATAAAACAACTCTTGCTCGTAGGACCAGAAACTGCATGTGATTCAACTCCATTTAGGACTGGGAAACAAGCTCTAGCTCTCCTTACAAGAAACACACTCTGCTTTAGAGAAAAGAGCACTCTTCTACTCTACTGTGTTTCCTATAGGGCCAGAACAGTGAGCTTGCTCAGAACAAAAAACTGTGCTTCCTACACACAGACCATATCTAGTTCAACTCTGCTTAGGAAACTGACAAGAACAGTAGCTCCTATTCAGTCCAATACACTGTACTTGCTGGGAACAGACGCGAGTGCTATTTGCGCTGTGTATGGCAATTAGAGCGCAATAGTGACTCTTCTTAACAGAAAACAACTCTTGCTCGTAGGACCAAAAACTGCATGTGACTCAACTTCATTTAGGAATGGGAAACAAACGCGAGCTCGCCTTACAAGAAACACACTCTGCTTTAGAGAAAAGAGCACTCTTCTACTCTACTGTGTTTACTATAGGGCCAGAACAGTGAGCTTGCTCAGAACAAAAGAACTGTGCTTCCTACGCACACGGCCATATCTAGTTCAACTCTGCTTAGGAACCTGACAAGAACAGTAGAACCTCTTCAGTCCAATACACTGTACATGCTGGGAATAGACGCCAGGGCTATTTGCCCTGTGAATGACAATGAGAGCACAATAGTGACTCTTCTTACCAGAAAACAACTCTTGCTCCTAGGACCAGAAACTGCATGTGATTCAACTCCATTTAGGACTGGGAAACAAACGCTAGCTCGGCTCGTCTTCCAAGAAACAAACTCTGCTTTTGAGAAAAGAGCACTCTTCTACTCTACTGTGTTAACAATGGGGTCCAACAGTGAGCTTGCTCAGAACAAAAGAACTGTGCTTCCCACAAACGGATCATATCTAGTTCAACTCTGCTGAGGAAACTGACAAAAACAGTAGTTCCTAATCAGTCCAATACACTGTATTTGAAGGGAGCAGACGCGAGTACTATTTGCACTGTGTATGGCATTTGGAGCGCAATAGTGACTCTTCTTACCAGAAAACAACTCTTGATCATAGGACTAAAAACTGCATGTGACTCAACTCCATTTAGGACTGGGAAACAAACGCGAGCTCACCTTACAAGAAAAACACTCTGCTTTAGAGAAAAGAGCACTCTTCTACTCTACTGTGTTTCCTATGGGGTCCAAAGAGTGAGCTTGCTCAGAACAAAAGAACTGTGCTTCCTACACACACGGGCCATATCTCGTTCAACTCTGCTTAGGAAACTGACAAGAACAGTAGCTCCTCTTCAGTCCAATACACTGTACTTGCTGGGAACAGACGCGAGTGCTATTTGCACTGTGTATGGCAATAGGAGCACAATAGTGATTTTCCATACCAGAAAACAACTCTTGCTCATTGGACCGGAAACTGCCTGTGATTGAACTCCATTTAGGACTAGGAAACAAATGCTAGCTCGCCTTACAAGAAACACACTCTGCTTTTTAGAAAAGAGCACTCTTCTACTGTACTGTGTTTCCTATGAGGTCCGAACAGTGAGCTTGCTCAGAACAAAAAAACCGTGCTTCCTACACACACCACCATACCTAGGTCAATTCTGCTTACGGACCTGAGAAGAACAGTAGATCCTCTTCAGTCCAATACACTGTACTGCTGGGAACAGACAACAGTGCTATTTGTCCTGTGTATGGCAACGGCAGCGCAATAGTGACTCTTCTTACCAGAAAAAAACTCTTGCTCGTAGGACGAGAAACTGCATGGGATTCAACTCCATTAAGGACTGGGAAATAAACGCTAGCTCGCCTTACAAGAAACACACTCTGCTTTTGAGAAAAGAGCACTCTTCTACTCTACTGTGTTTCCTATGGGGTCTAAACAGTGAGCTTGCTCAGAACAAAACAACTGTGCTAACTACACACACGGACCATATCTAGTTCAACTCTGCTTAGGAACCTGACAAGAACAGTAGATCCTCTTCATTCCAATACACTGTACTTGCTCGGAACAGACGCGAGTGCTTTTTGCACTGTGTATGGCAATTGGAGCACAATAGTGACTCGTCTTACCAAAAAACAACTCTTGCTCGTAGGACAAAAAACTGCATGTGACTCAACTCCATTTAGGACTGGGAAACAAACGCGAGCTCTCCTTACAAGAAACACACTCTGCTTTAGAGAAAAGAGCACTCTTCTACTCTACTGTGTTTCCTATAGGGCCAGAACAGTGAGCTTGCTCAGAACAAAAAACTGTGCTTCCTACACACAGACCATATCTAGTTCAACTCTGCTTAGGAAACTGACAAGAACAGTAGCTCCTATTCAGTCCAATACACTGTACTTGCTGGGAACAGACGCGAGTGCTATTTGCGCTGTGTATGGCAATTAGAGCGCAATAGTGACTCTTCTTAACAGAAAACAACTCTTGCTCGTAGGACCAAAAACTGCATGTGACTCAGCTTCATTTAGGAATGGGAAACAAACGCGAGCTCGCCTTACAAGAAACACACTCTGCTTTAGAGAAAAGAGCACTCTTCTACTCTACTGTGTTTCCTATAGGGCCAGAACAGTGAGCTTGCTCAGAACAAAAGAACTGTGCTTCCTACGCACACGGCCATATCTAGTTCAACTCTGCTTAGGAACCTGACAAGAACAGTAGAACCTCTTCAGTCCAATACACTGTACATGCTGGGAATAGACGCCAGGGCTATTTGCCCTGTGAATGACAATGAGAGCACAATAGTGACTCTTCTTACCAGAAAACAACTCTTGCTCCTAGGACCAGAAACTGCATGTGATTCAACTCCATTTAGGACTGGGAAACAAACGCTAGCTCGGCTCGTCTTCCAAGAAACAAACTCTGCTTTTGAGAAAAGAGCACTCTTCTACTCTACTGTGTTTCCAATGGGGTCCAACAGTGAGCTTGCTCAGAACAAAAGAACTGTGCTTCCCACAAACGGGTCATATCTAGTTCAACTCTGCTGAGGAAACTAACAAAAACAGTAGCTCCTAATCAGTCCAATACACTGTACTTGAAGGGAGCAGACGCGAGTACTATTTGCACTGTGTATGGCATTTGGAGCGCAATAGTGACTCTTCTTACCAGAAAACAACTCTTGCTCATAGGACCAAAAACTGCATGTGACTCAACTCCATTTAGGACTGGGAAACAAACGCGAGCTCACCTTACTAGAAAAACACTCTGCTTTAGAGAAAAGAGCACTCTTCTACTCTACTGTGTTTCCTATGGGGTCCAAAGAGTGAGCTTGCTCAGAACAAAAGAACTGTGCTTCCTACACACACGGGCCATATCTCGTTCAACTCTGCTTAGGAAACTGACAAGAACAGCAGCTCCTCTTCAGTCCGATACACTGTACTTGCTGGGAACAGATGCGAGTGCTATTTGCACTGTGTATGGCAATGGGAGCACAATAGTTACTTCCTTACCAGAAAACAACTCTTGCTCGTAGGACCAGAAACTGCATGTGATTCAACTCCATTTAGGACTGCGAAACAAACGCTAGCTCGCGTTACAAGAAACACACTCTGCTTTTGAGAAAAGAGCACTCTTCTACTCTACTGTGTTTCCTTTAGGGCCAGAACAGTGAGCTTGCTGAGAACAAAAGAACTGTGCATCCTACACACACGGACCATATCTAGTTCAACTCTGGTTAGGAAATTGACAAGAACAGTAGCTCCTATTCAGTCCAATACACTGTACTTGCTGGGAATAGACGCGAGTGCTATTTGCACTGTGTATGGCAATGGGAGCACAATAGTGACCCGTCTTACCAGAAAACAACTCTTAATCGTAGGACAAAAAACTGCATGTGACTCAACTCCATTTAGGACTGGGAAACAAACGCTAGCTCGCCTTCCAAGAAACACACTCTGCTTTTGAGAAAAGAGCACTCTTCTACTGTACTGTGTTTCCTATGAGGTCCGAACAGTGAGCTTGCTCAGAACAAAAAAACCGTGCTTCCTACACACACCACCATACCTAGGTCAATTCTGCTTAGGAACATGAGAAGAACAGTAGATCCTCTTCAGTCCAATACACTGTACTGCTGGGAACAGACAACAGTGCTATTTGTCCTGTGTATGGCAACGGCAGCGCAATAGTGACTCTTCTTACCAGAAAAAAACTCTTGCTCGTAGGACGAGAATCTGCATGGGATTCAACTCCATTAAGGACTGGGAAATAAACGCTAGCTCGCCTTACAAGAAACACACTCTGCTTTTGAGAAAAGAGCACTCTTCTACTCTACTGTGTTTCCTATGGGGTCTAAACAGTGAGCTTGCTCAGAACAAAACAACTGTGCTTCCTACACACACGGACCATATCTAGTTCAACTCTGCTTAGGAACCTGACAAGAACAGTAGATACTCTTCAGTCCAATACACTGTACTTGCTCGGAACAGACACGAGTGCTTTTTGCACTGTGTATGGCAATTGGAGCACAATAGTGACTCGTCTTACCAAAAAACAACTCTTGCTCGTAGGACAAAAAACTGCATGTGACTCAACTCCATTTAGGACTGGGAAACAAACGCGAGCTCGGCTCGTCTTCCAAGAAACAAACTCTGCTTTTGAGAAAAGAGCACTCTTCTACTCTACTGTGTTTCCAATGGGGTCCAACAGTGAGCTTGCTCAGAACAAAAGAACTGTGCTTCCCACAAACGGATCATATCTAGTTCAACTCTGCTTAGGAAAATGACAAAAACAGTAGCTCCTAATCAGTCCAATACACTGTAATTGAAGGGAGAAGACGCGAGTACTATTTGCACTGTGTATGGCATTTGGAGCGCAATAGTGACTCTTCTTACCAGAAAACAACTCTTGCTCATAGGACCAAAAACTGCATGTGACTCAACTCCATTTAGGACTGGGAAACAAACGCGAGCTCACCTTACTAGAAAAACACTCTGCTTTAGAGAAAAGAGCACTCTTCTACTCTACTGTGTTTCCTATGGGTCCAAAGAGTGAGCTTGCTCAGAACAAAAGAACTGTGCTTCCTACACACACAGGCCATATCTCGTTCAACTCTGCTTAGGAAACTGACAAGAACAGTAGCTCCTCTTCAGTCTGATACACTGTACTTGCTGGGAACAGATGCGAGTGCTATTTGCACTGTGTATGGCAATGGGAGCACAATAGTGACTTCCTTACCAGAAAACAACTCTTGCTCGTAGGACCAGAAACTGCATGTGATTCAACTCCATTTAGGGCTGCGAAACAAACGCTAGCTCGCCTTACAAGAAACACACTCTGCTTTTGAGAAAAGAGCACTCTTCTACTCTACTGTGTTTCCTATAGGGCCAGAACAGTGAGCTTGCTGAGAACAAAAGAACTGTGCATCCTACACACACGGACCATATCTAGTTCAACTCTGGTTAGGAAATTGACAAGAACAGTAGCTCCTATTCAGTCCAATACACTGTACTTGCTGGGAATAGACGCGAGTGCTATTTGCACTGTGTATGGCAATTGGAGCACAATAGTGACCCGTCTTACCAGAAAACAACTCTTGCTCGTAGGACAAAAAACTGCATGTGACTCAACTCCATTTAGGACTGGGAAACAAACGCTAGCTCGCCTTCCAAGAAACACACTCTGCTTTTGAGAAAAGAGCACTCTTCTACTCTACTGTTTCCTATGAGGTCCGAACAGTGAGCTTGCTCAGAACAAAAAAACACGTGATTCCTACACACACCGTCACACCTAGTTCAATTCTGCTTAGGAACCTGAGAAGAACAGTAGATCCTCTTCAGTCCAATACACTGTACTGCTGGGAAGAGATGCCAGTGCTATTTGTCCTGTGTAGGGCAATGGCAGCGCAATATTGACTCTTCTTACCAGAAAACAACTCTTGCTCATAGGACCAGAAACTGCATGTGATTCAACTCCATTTAGGACTGGGAAACAAACGCTAGCTCGCCTTACAAGAAACACACTCTGCTTTTGAGAAAAGAGCACTCTTCTACTCTACTGAGTTTCCTATGGGGTCCAAACAGTGAGCTTGCTCAGAACAAACGAACTGTGCTTACTACACACACATACCATCTCTAGTTCAACTCTGCTTAGGAAACTGCCAAGAACAGTAGCTCCTCTTCAGTCCGATGCACTGTACTTGCTGGGAACAGACGGTAGGGCTATTTGCACTGTGTATGGCAATGGGAGCTCAATAGTTACTTTCCTTACCAGAAAACAACTCTTGCTCGTAGGACCAGAAACTGCATGGGATTCAACTCCATTTAGGACTGGGAAACAAACGCTAGCTCGCCTTACAAGAAAAACACTCTGCTTTAGAGAAAGAGCACTCTTCTATTCTACTGTGTTTCCGGTAGGGCCAGAACAGTGAGCTTGCTCAGAACAAAAGAACTGTGCTTCCTACACACGGGCCATATCTAGTTGAACTCTACTTAGGAAACTGACAAGAACAGTACCTCCTCTTCAGTCCAATACACTGTACTTGCTCGGAACAGACGCGAGTGCTATTTGCACTGTGTATGGCAATTGGAGCACAATAGTGACTCGTCTTACCAGAGAAAAACTCTTGCTCGTAGGACAAAAAACTGCATGTGATTCCACTCCATTTAGGACTGGGAAACAAACGCTAGCTCGCCTTACAAGAAACACACTCTGCTTTTGAGAAAAGAGCACTCTTCTACTCTACTGTATTTCCTATGGGGTCCAAACAGTGAGCTTGCTCAGAACAAAAGAACTGTGCTTCCTACACACACGGGCCATATCTAGTTCAACTCTGCTTAGGAAACTGACAAGAACAGTAGCTCCTCTTCAGTCCAATACACTGTACTTGCTCGGAAGAGACGTGAGTGCTATTTGCACTGTGTATGGCAATTGGAGCACAATAGTGACTCGTCTTACGAGAAAACAACTCTTGCTCGTAGGACAAAAAACTGCATGTGACTCAACTCTATTTAGGACTGGGAAACAAACGCTAGCTCGCCTTCCAAAAACACACTCTGCTTTTGAGAAAAGAGCACTCTTCTACTCTACTGTGTTTCCTATGTGTTCCGAACAGTGAGCTTGCTCAGAACAAAAAAACTGTGCTTCCTACACACATGGCCATATATAGTTCAAGTCTGCTTAGGAAACTGACAAGAACAGTAGCTCCTATTCAGTCCAATACACTGTACTTGCTGGGAACAGACGCGAGTGCTATTTGCACTGTATATGGCATTTGGAGCACAACAGTGACTCTTCTTACCAGAAAAAAACTCTTGCTTGTAGGACCAAAAACTGCATGTGACGCAACTCCATTTAGGACTGGGAAACAAATGCGAGCTCGCCTTACAAGAAACACACTCTGCTTTTAAGAAAAGTGCACTCTTCTACTCTACTCTGTTTCCTATAAGCCAGAACGGTGAGCTTGCTCAGAACATAAGAACTGTGCTTCCTACACATACGGGCCATATCGAGTTCAACTCTGCTTAGGAAACTGACAAGAACAGTAGCTCCTCTTCAGTCTGATACACTGTACTTGCTGGGAACCGACGCATGTGCTATTTGCACTGTGTATGGAATGGGAGCGCAATAGAGACTTTCTTTATCAGAAAACAACTCTTGCTCATAGGACCAGAATCTGCATGTGATTCCACTCCATTTAGGACTGCGAAACATATGCTAGCTCGCCTTAGAAGAAACACACTCTGCTTTAGAGAAAAGAGCACTCTTCTACTCTACTGTGTTTCCTATGGGGTCCAAACAGTGAGCTTGCTCAGAACAAAAGAACTGTGCTTCCTACACACACGGACCATATCTAGTTCAGCTCTGCTTAGGAAACTGACAAGAACAGTAGCTCCTTTTTGTCCAATACACTCTACTTGCTGGGAACAGACGCAGGTGCTATTTGTCCTGTGTAGGGCAATGGCAGCTCAATATTGACTCTTCTTACCAGAAAACAACTCTTGCTCGTAGGACCAGAAACTGCATGGGATTCAACTCCATTTAGGACTGGGAAACAAATTGTAGCTCGCCTTACAAGAAACACACTTTCCATTTGAGAAAAGTGCACTCTTCTACTCTACTGAGTTTTCTATGGGGTCCAAACAGTGAGCTTGCTCAGAACAAAAGAACTGTGCTTCCTTCAAACACCGACCATATCTAGTTCAACTCTGCTTAGGAAACTGACAAGAACAGTAGCTCCTCTTCAGTCCGATACACTGTATTTGCTGGGAACAGATGCGAGTGCTATTTGCACTGTGTATGGCAATGGGAGCTCAATAGTTACTTTCCTTACCAGAAAACAACTCTTGCTCGTATAACCAGAAACTACATGTGATTCAACTCCATTTAGGACTGGGAAACAAACACTAGCTCGCCTTACAAGAAACACACTCTGCTTTAGAGAAAAGAGCACTCTTCTACTCTACTATGTTTCCTATGTGGTCCAAAAAGTGAGCTTGCTCAGAACAAAAGAACTGTGCTTCCTACACACACGGCCATATCTAGTTCAATTCTGCTTAGGAACCTGACAAGAACAGTAGATCCTCTCCAGTCCAATACACTGTACTTGCTGGGAAAAAAACGCCAGTGCTATTTGTCCTGTGTATGGCAATGGCAGCGCAATAGTGACTCTTCTTACCATAAAACAACTCTTGCTCGTAGGACCAGAAACTCCATGTGATTCAACTCCATTTAGGACTGGGAAACAAACGCTAGCTTGCTTTACAAGAAACACACTCTGCTTTAGAGAAAAGAGCACTCTGCTACTCTACTGTGTTTCCTATGGTGTCCAAACAGTGAGCTTGCACAGAACAAAAGAACTGTGCTTCCTACACGGGAAATATCAAGCTCAACTCTGATTAGGAAACTAACAAGAACAGTAGCTCCTATTCAGTCCAATACACTATACTTGCTGGGAACAGGTGCGAGAGCTATTTGCACTGTGTATGGCATTTGGAGGGCAATAGTGACTCTTCTTACCAGAAAACAACTCTTGCTCGTAAGACCAAAAACTGCCTGAGACTCAACTCCATTTAGGACTGGGAAACAAACGTGAGCTCGCCTTACAAGAAACACACTCTGCTTTAGAGAAAGAGCACTCTTCTACTCTACTGTGTTTCCTATAGGGCCAGAACAGTGAGCTTGCTCAGAACAAAAGAACTGTGCTTCCTACACACGGGCCATATCTCGTTCAACTCTGCTTAGGAAACTGACAAGAACAGTAGCTCCTCTTCAGTCTGATACACTGTACTTGCTGGGAACAGATGCGAGTGCTATTTGCACTGTGTATGGCAATGGGAGCACAATAGTGACTTCCTTACCAGAAAACAACTCTTGCTCGTAGGACCAGAAACTGCATGTGATTCAACTCCATTTAGGGCTGCGAAACAAACGCTAGCTCGCCTTACAAGAAACACACTCTGCTTTTGAGAAAAGAGCACTCTTCTACTCTACTGTGTTTCCTATAGGGCCAGAACAGTGAGCTTGCTGAGAACAAAAGAACTGTGCATCCTACACACACGGACCATATCTAGTTCAACTCTGGTTAGGAAATTGACAAGAACAGTAGCTCCTATTCAGTCCAATACACTGTACTTGCTGGGAATAGACGCGAGTGCTATTTGCACTGTGTATGGCAATTGGAGCACAATAGTGACCCGTCTTACCAGAAAACAACTCTTGCTCGTAGGACAAAAAACTGCATGTGACTCAACTCCATTTAGGACTGGGAAACAAACGCTAGCTCGCCTTCCAAGAAACACACTCTGCTTTTGAGAAAAGAGCACTCTTCTACTCTACTGTTTCCTATGAGGTCCGAACAGTGAGCTTGCTCAGAACAAAAAAACACGTGATTCCTACACACACCGTCACACCTAGGTCAATTCTGCTTAGGAACCTGACAAGAACAGTAGATCCTCTTCAGTCCAATACACTGTACTGCTGGGAAGAGATGCCAGTGCTATTTGTCCTGTGTAGGGCAATGGCAGCGCAATATTGACTCTTCTTACCAGAAAACAACTCTTGCTCATAGGACCAGAAACTGCATGTGATTCAACTCCATTTAGGACTGGGAAACAAACGCTAGCTCGCCTTACAAGAAACACACTCTGCTTTTGAGAAAAGAGCACTCTTCTACTCTACTGAGTTTCCTATGGGGTCCAAACAGTGAGCTTGCTCAGAACAAACGCTCTGTGCTTCCTACACACACATACCATCTCTAGTTCAACTCTGCTTAGGAAACTGCCAAGAACAGTAGCTCCTCTTCAGTCCGATGCACTGTACTTGCTGGGAACAGACGGTAGGGCTATTTGCACTGTGTATGGCAATGGGAGCTCAATAGTTACTTTCCTTACCAGAAAACAACTCTTGCTCGTAGGACCAGAAACTGCATGGGATTCAACTCCATTTAGGACTGGGAAACAAACGCTAGCTCGCCTTACAAGAAAAACACTCTGCTTTAGAGAAAGAGCACTCTTCTATTCTACTGTGTTTCCGGTAGGGCCAGAACAGTGAGCTTGCTCAGAACAAAAGAACTGTGCTTCCTACACACGGGCCATATCTAGTTGAACTCTACTTAGGAAACTGACAAGAACAGTACCTCCTCTTCAGTCCAATACACTGTACTTGCTCGGAACAGACGCGAGTGCTATTTGCACTGTGTATGGCAATTGGAGCACAATAGTGACTCGTCTTACCAGAGAAAAACTCTTGCTCGTAGGACAAAAAACTGCATGTGATTCCACTCCATTTAGGACTGGGAAACAAACGCTAGCTCGCCTTACAAGAAACACACTCTGCTTTTGAGAAAAGAGCACTCTTCTACTCTACTGTATTTCCTATGGGGTCCAAACAGTGAGCTTGCTCAGAACAAAAGAACTGTGCTTCCTACACACACGGGCCATATCTAGTTCAACTCTGCTTAGGAAACTGACAAGAACAGTAGCTCCTCTTCAGTCCAATACACTGTACTTGCTCGGAAGAGACGTGAGTGCTATTTGCACTGTGTATGGCAATTGGAGCACAATAGTGACTCGTCTTACGAGAAAACAACTCTTGCTCGTAGGACAAAAAACTGCATGTGACTCAACTCTATTTAGGACTGGGAAACAAACGCTAGCTCGCCTTCCAAAAACACACTCTGCTTTTGAGAAAAGAGCACTCTTCTACTCTACTGTGTTTCCTATGTGTTCCGAACAGTGAGCTTGCTCAGAACAAAAAAACTGTGCTTCCTACACACATGGCCATATATAGTTCAAGTCTGCTTAGGAAACTGACAAGAACAGTAGCTCCTATTCAGTCCAATACACTGTACTTGCTGGGAACAGACGCGAGTGCTATTTGCACTGTATATGGCATTTGGAGCACAACAGTGACTCTTCTTACCAGAAAAAAACTCTTGCTTGTAGGACCAAAAACTGCATGTGACGCAACTCCATTTAGGACTGGGAAACAAATGCGAGCTCGCCTTACAAGAAACACACTCTGCTTTTAAGAAAAGTGCACTCTTCTACTCTACTCTGTTTCCTATAAGCCAGAACGGTGAGCTTGCTCAGAACATAAGAACTGTGCTTCCTACACATACGGGCCATATCGAGTTCAACTCTGCTTAGGAAACTGACAAGAACAGTAGCTCCTCTTCAGTCTGATACACTGTACTTGCTGGGAACCGACGCATGTGCTATTTGCACTGTGTATGGAATGGGAGCGCAATAGAGACTTTCTTTATCAGAAAACAACTCTTGCTCATAGGACCAGAATCTGCATGTGATTCCACTCCATTTAGGACTGCGAAACATATGCTAGCTCGCCTTAGAAGAAACACACTCTGCTTTAGAGAAAAGAGCACTCTTCTACTCTACTGTGTTTCCTATGGGGTCCAAACAGTGAGCTTGCTCAGAACAAAAGAACTGTGCTTCCTACACACACGGACCATATCTAGTTCAGCTCTGCTTAGGAAACTGACAAGAACAGTAGCTCCTTTTTGTCCAATACACTCTACTTGCTGGGAACAGACGCAGGTGCTATTTGTCCTGTGTAGGGCAATGGCAGCTCAATATTGACTCTTCTTACCAGAAAACAACTCTTGCTCGTAGGACCAGAAACTGCATGGGATTCAACTCCATTTAGGACTGGGAAACAAATTGTAGCTCGCCTTACAAGAAACACACTTTCCATTTGAGAAAAGTGCACTCTTCTACTCTACTGAGTTTTCTATGGGGTCCAAACAGTGAGCTTGCTCAGAACAAAAGAACTGTGCTTCCTTCAAACACCGACCATATCTAGTTCAACTCTGCTTAGGAAACTGACAAGAACAGTAGCTCCTCTTCAGTCCGATACACTGTATTTGCTGGGAACAGATGCGAGTGCTATTTGCACTGTGTATGGCAATGGGAGCTCAATAGTTACTTTCCTTACCAGAAAACAACTCTTGCTCGTATAACCAGAAACTACATGTGATTCAACTCCATTTAGGACTGGGAAACAAACACTAGCTCGCCTTACAAGAAACACACTCTGCTTTAGAGAAAAGAGCACTCTTCTACTCTACTATGTTTCCTATGTGGTCCAAAAAGTGAGCTTGCTCAGAACAAAAGAACTGTGCTTCCTACACACACGGCCATATCTAGTTCAATTCTGCTTAGGAACCTGACAAGAACAGTAGATCCTCTCCAGTCCAATACACTGTACTTGCTGGGAAAAAAACGCCAGTGCTATTTGTCCTGTGTATGGCAATGGCAGCGCAATAGTGACTCTTCTTACCATAAAACAACTCTTGCTCGTAGGACCAGAAACTCCATGTGATTCAACTCCATTTAGGACTGGGAAACAAACGCTAGCTTGCTTTACAAGAAACACACTCTGCTTTAGAGAAAAGAGCACTCTGCTACTCTACTGTGTTTCCTATGGTGTCCAAACAGTGAGCTTGCACAGAACAAAAGAACTGTGCTTCCTACACGGGAAATATCAAGCTCAACTCTGATTAGGAAACTAACAAGAACAGTAGCTCCTATTCAGTCCAATACACTATACTTGCTGGGAACAGGTGCGAGAGCTATTTGCACTGTGTATGGCATTTGGAGGGCAATAGTGACTCTTCTTACCAGAAAACAACTCTTGCTCGTAAGACCAAAAACTGCCTGAGACTCAACTCCATTTAGGACTGGGAAACAAACGTGAGCTCGCCTTACAAGAAACACACTCTGCTTTAGAGAAAGAGCACTCTTCTACTCTACTGTGTTTCCTATAGGGCCAGAACAGTGAGCTTGCTCAGAACAAAAGAACTGTGCTTCCTACACACGGGCCATATCTAGTTCAATTCTGCTTAGGAACCTGACAAGAACAGTAGATCCTCTTCAGTCCAATACACTGTACTTGCTGGGAACAGACGCCAGTGGAATTTGTCCTGTGTATGGCAGTGGCAGCGCAATAGTGACTCTTCTTACCAGAAAACAACTCTTGTTTGTAGGACCAGAAACTGCATGTGATTCAACTCCATATTGGACTGGGAAACAAACGCTAGCTCGCCTTACAAGAAACACACTCTGCTTTTGAGAAAAGAGCACTCTTCTACTCTACTATGTTTCCTATAGGGCCAGAACAGTGAGCTTGCTCAGAACAAAAGAACTGTGCTTCCTTTACACACGGCCATATCTAGTTCAACTCTGCTTAGGAAACTGACAAGAACAGTAGATCCTCTTCAGTCCAATACACTGTGCATGCTGGGAACAGACCCGAGTGCTATTTGCCCTGTGTATGACAATGGGAGCACAATAGTGACTCTTCTTAGCAGAAAACAACTCTTGCTCGTAGGACCAGAATCTGCATGTGATGCAACTCCATTTAGGACTGGGAAACAAATGCTAGCTCGCCTTACAAGAAACACACTCTGATTTAGAGAAAAAAGCACTCTTCTACTCTATTGTGTTTCCTAAGAGGTCCGAACAGTGAACTTGCTCAAACCAAAAGAACTGTGCTTCCTACACACACGGCCATATCTAGTTCAATTCTGCTTAGGAACCTGACAAGAACAGTAGATCCTCTTCAGTCCAATACACTGTACTTGCTGGGAACAGACTCCAGTGCTATTTGTCCTGTGTATGGCAATGGCAGCACAATATTTACTATTCTTACCATAAAACAACTCTTGACAATAGGACCAAAAACTGCATGGGATTCAACTCCATTTAGGACTGGGAAACAAATGCTAGCTCTCCTTACAAGAAACACACTCTGCTTTAGAGAAAAGAGCACTCTTCTACTCTACTGTGTTTTCTATGGGGTCAGAACAGTTAGATTGCTCAGAACAAAAGAACTGTGCTTCCTACACACACGGGCCCTATCTATTTCAACTCTGCTTAGGAAACTGACAAGAACAGTAGCTCCTATTCAGTCCAATACACTGTACTTGCGGGGAACAGACACGAGTGCTATTTGCACTGTGTATGGCTATTGGAGCACAATAGTGACTCGTCTTACCAGAAAACAACTCTTGCTCGTAGGACAAAAAACTGCATGTGACTCAACTCCATTTATGACTGGGAACCATCGCTAGGTCGCCTTCCAAGAAACACACTCTGCTTTTGAGAAAAGAGCACTCTATACTCAGCTGTGTTTCCTATGGTTTCCAAACAGTGAGCTTGCTCAGAACAAAAAAACTGTGCTTCCTACACACACGGCCATAACTAGTTCAACTCTGCTTAGGAAACTGACAAGAACAGTAGCTCCTATTCAGTCCAATACACTGTACTTGCTGGGAACAGACGCAAGTGCTATTTACACTGTGTATGTCAATATGAGCACAATAGTGACTTTCCTTACCAGAAAACAACTCTTGCTCATTGGACCGGAAACTGCCTGTGATTGAACTCCATTTAGGACTAGGAAACAAATGCTAGCTCGCCTTACAAGAAACACACTCTGCTTTTGAGAAAATAGCACTCTTCTACTCTACTGTGTTTCCTATGAGGTCCGAACAGTGAGCTTGCTCAGAACAAAAAAACCGTGCTTCCTACACACACCGCCATACCTAGTTCAATTCTCCTTAGGAACGTGACAAGAACAGTAGATCCTCTTCAGTCCAATACACTGTACTTGCTGGGAACAGACGCCAGTGCTATTTGTCCTGTGTTTGGCAATGGCAGCGCAATAGTGACTCTTCTTACCAGAAAACAACTCTTGCTCGTAGGACAAGAATCTGCATGTGATTCAACTCCATTTAGGACTGGGAAACAAACACTAGCTCGCCTTACAAGAAACACACTCTGCTTTTGAGAAAAGAGCACTCTTCTACTCTACTGTGTTTCCAATGGGGTCCAAACAGTGAGCTTGCTCAGAACAAAAGAACTGTGCTTCCTACCCACACGGCCATATCAAATCAACTCTGCTTAGAAAACTGACAAGAACAGTAGCTCCTATTCAGTCCAATACACTGTACTTGCTGGGAACAGACGCGAGTGCTATTTGCACTGTGTATGGCAATTAGAGCACAATAGTGACTCTTCTTACCATAAAACAACTCTTGCTCGTAGGACCAGAAACTCCATGTGATTCAACTCCATTTAGGACTGGGAAACAAACGCTAGCTTGCTTTACAAGAAACACACTCTGCTTTAGAGAAAAGAGCACTCTGCTACTCTACTGTGTTTCCTATGGTGTCCAAACAGTGAGCTTGCACAGAACAAAAGAACTGTGCTTCCTACACGGGAAATATCAAGCTCAACTCTGATTAGGAAACTGACAAGAACAGTAGCTCCTATTCAGTCCAATACACTATACTTGCTGGGAACAGGTGCGAGAGCTATTTGCACTGTGTATGGCATTTGGAGGGCAATAGTGACTCTTCTTACCAGAAAACAACTCTTGCTCGTAAGACCAAAAACTGCCTGAGACTCAACTCCATTTAGGACTGGGAAACAAACGTGAGCTCGCCTTACAAGAAACACACTCTGCTTTAGAGAAAGAGCACTCTTCTACTCTACTGTGTTTCCTATAGGGCCAGAACAGTGAGCTTGCTCAGAACAAAAGAACTGTGCTTCCTACACACGGGCCATATCTAGTTCAATTCTGCTTAGGAACCTGACAAGAACAGTAGATCCTCTTCAGTCCAATACACTGTACTTGCTGGGAACAGACGCCAGTGGAATTTGTCCTGTGTATGGCAGTGGCAGCGCAATAGTGACTCTTCTTACCAGAAAACAACTCTTGTTTGTAGGACCAGAAACTGCATGTGATTCAACTCCATATTGGACTGGGAAACAAACGCTAGCTCGCCTTACAAGAAACACACTCTGCTTTTGAGAAAAGAGCACTCTTCTACTCTACTATGTTTCCTATAGGGCCAGAACAGTGAGCTTGCTCAGAACAAAAGAACTGTGCTTCCTTCACACACGGCCATATCTAGTTCAACTCTGCTTAGGAAACTGACAAGAACAGTAGATCCTCTTCAGTCCAATACACTGTGCATGCTGGGAACAGACCCGAGTGCTATTTGCCCTGTGTATGACAATGGGAGCACAATAGTGACTCTTCTTAGCAGAAAACAACTCTTGCTCGTAGGACCAGAATCTGCATGTGATGCAACTCCATTTAGGACTGGGAAACAAATGCTAGCTCGCCTTACAAGAAACACACTCTGATTTAGAGAAAAAAGCACTCTTCTACTCTATTGTGTTTCCTAAGAGGTCCGAACAGTGAACTTGCTCAAACCAAAAGAACTGTGCTTCCTACACACACGGCCATATCTAGTTCAATTCTGCTTAGGAACCTGACAAGAACAGTAGATCCTCTTCAGTCCAATACACTGTACTTGCTGGGAACAGACTCCAGTGCTATTTGTCCTGTGTATGGCAATGGCAGCACAATATTTACTATTCTTACCATAAAACAACTCTTGACAATAGGACCAAAAACTGCATGGGATTCAACTCCATTTAGGACTGGGAAACAAATGCTAGCTCTCCTTACAAGAAACACACTCTGCTTTAGAGAAAAGAGCACTCTTCTACTCTACTGTGTTTCCTATGCGGTCAGAACAGTTAGATTGCTCAGAACAAAAGAACTGTGCTTCCTACACACACGGGCCCTATCTATTTCAACTCTGCTTAGGAAACTGACAAGAACAGTAGCTCCTATTCAGTCCAATACACTGTACTTGCGGGGAACAGACACGAGTGCTATTTGCACTGTGTATGGCTATTGGAGCACAATAGTGACTCGTCTTACCAGAAAACAACTCTTGCTCGTAGGACAAAAAACTGCATGTGACTCAACTCCATTTATGACTGGGAACCATCGCTAGGTCGCCTTCCAAGAAACACACTCTGCTTTTGAGAAAAGAGCACTCTATACTCAGCTGTGTTTCCTATGGTTTCCAAACAGTGAGCTTGCTCAGAACAAAAAAACTGTGCTTCCTACACACACGGCCATAACTAGTTCAACTCTGCTTAGGAAACTGACAAGAACAGTAGCTCCTATTCAGTCCAATACACTGTACTTGCTGGGAACAGACGCAAGTGCTATTTACACTGTGTATGTCAATATGAGCACAATAGTGACTTTCCTTACCAGAAAACAACTCTTGCTCATTGGACCGGAAACTGCCTGTGATTGAACTCCATTTAGGACTAGGAAACAAATGCTAGCTCGCCTTACAAGAAACACACTCTGCTTTTGAGAAAATAGCACTCTTCTACTCTACTGTGTTTCCTATGAGGTCCGAACAGTGAGCTTGCTCAGAACAAAAAAACCGTGCTTCCTACACACACCGCCATACCTAGTTCAATTCTCCTTAGGAACGTGACAAGAACAGTAGATCCTCTTCAGTCCAATACACTGTACTTGCTGGGAACAGACGCCAGTGCTATTTGTCCTGTGTTTGGCAATGGCAGCGCAATAGTGACTCTTCTTACCAGAAAACAACTCTTGCTCGTAGGACCAGAATCTGCATGTGATTCAACTCCATTTAGGACTGGGAAACAAACACTAGCTCGCCTTACAAGAAACACACTCTGCTTTTGAGAAAAGAGCACTCTTCTACTCTACTGTGTTTCCAATGGGGTCCAAACAGTGAGCTTGCTCAGAACAAAAGAACTGTGCTTCCTACCCACACGGCCATATCAAATCAACTCTGCTTAGAAAACTGACAAGAACAGTAGCTCCTATTCAGTCCAATACACTGTACTTGCTGGGAACAGACGCGAGTGCTATTTGCACTGTGTATGGCAATATGAGCACAATAGTGACTTTCCATACAAGAAAACAACTCTTGCTCATTGGACCGGAAACTGCCTGTGATTGAACTCCATTTAGGACTAGGAAACAAACGCTAGTTCGCCTTACAAGAAACACACTCTGCTTTTTAGAAAAGAGCACTCTTCTACTCTACTGTGTTTCCTATGAGGTCCGAACAGTGAGCTTGCTCAGAACAAAAAAACCGTGCTTCCTACACACACCACCATACCTAGGTCAATTCTGCTTAGGAACCTGAGAAGAACAGTAGATCCTCTTCAGTCCAATACACTGTACTGCTGGGAACAGACAACAGTGCTATTTGTCCTGTGTATGGCAACGGCAGCGCAATAGTGACTCTTCTTACCAGAAAAAAACTCTTGCTCGTAGGATGAGAAACTGCATGGGATTCAACTCCATTACGGACTGGGAAATAAACGCTAGCTCGCCTTACAAGAAACACACTCTGCTTTTGAGAAAAGAGCACTCTTCTACTCTACTGTGTTTCCTATAGGGCCAGAACAGTGAGCTTGCTCAGAACAAAAAACTGTGCTTCCTACACACAGACCATATCTAGTTCAACTCTGCTTAGGAAACTGACAAGAACAGTAGCTCCTCTTCAGTCCAATACACTGTACTTGCTGGGAACAGACGCGAGTGCTATTTGCGCTGTGTATGGCAATTAGAGCACAATAGTGACTCTTCTTAACAGAAAACAACTCTTGCTCGTAGGACCAAAAACTGCATGTGACTCAACTTTATTTAGGAATGGGAAACAAACGCGAGCTCGCCTTACAAGAAACACACTCTGCTTTTGAGAAAAGAGCACTCTTCTACTCTACTGTGTTTCCTATAGGGCCAGAACAGTGAGCTTGCTCAGAACAAAAAACTGTGCTTCCTACACACAGACCATATCTAGTTCAACTCTGCTTAGGAAACTGACAAGAACAGTAGCTCCTCTTCAGTCCAATACACTGTACTTGCTGGGAACAGACGCGAGTGCTATTTGCGCTGTGTATGGCAATTAGAGCACAATAGTGACTCTTCTTAACAGAAAACAACTCTTGCTCGTAGGACCAAAAACTGCATGTGACTCAACTTCATTTAGGAATGGGAAACAAACGCGAGCTCGCCTTACAAGAAACACACTCTGCTTTAGAGAAAAGAGCACTCTTCTACTCTACTGTGTTTCCTATAGGGCCAGAACAGTGAGCTTGCTCAGAACAAAAGAACTGTGCTTCCTACGCACACGGCCATATCTAGTTCAACTCTGCTTAGGAACCTGACAAGAACAGTAGAACCTCTTCAGTCCAATACACTGTACATGCTGGGAATAGACGCCAGGGCTATTTGCCCTGTGAATGACAATGAGAGCACAATAGTGACCCTTCTTACCAGAAAACAACTCTTCCTCCTAGGACCAGAAACTGCATGTGATTCAACTCCATTTAGGACTGGGAAGCAAACGCTAGCTCGGCTCGTCTTCCAAGAAACAAACTCTGCTTTTGAGAAAAGAGCACTCTTCTACTCTACTGTGTTTCCAATGGGGTCCAACAGTGAGCTTGCTCAGAACAAAAGAACTGTGCTTCCCACAAACGGATCATATCTAGTTCAACTCTGCTGAGGAAACTGACAAAAACAGTAGCTCCTAATCAGTACAATACACTGTACTTGAAGGGAGCAGACACGAGTATTTTTTGTACTGTGTATGGCATTTGGAGCGCAATAGTGACTCTTCTTACCAGAAAAAAACTCTTGCTCATAGGACCAAAAACTGCATGTGACTCAACTCCATTTAGGACTGGGAAACAAACGCGAGCTCATCTTACAAGAAAAACACTCTGCTTTAGAGAAAAGAGCACTCTTCTACTCTACTCTGTTTCCTATGGGGTCCAAAGAGTGAGCTTGCTCAGAACAAAAGAACTGTGCTTCCTACACACACGGGCCATATCTCGTTCAACTCTGCTTAGGAAACTGACAAGAACAGTAGCTCCTCTTCAGTCCGATATACTGTACTTGCTGGGAACAGACGCGAGTGCTATTTGCACTGTGTATGGCAATTGGAGCACAATAGTGACCCGTCTTACCAGAAAACAACTCTTGCTCGTAGGACAAAAAACTGCATGTGACTCAACTCCATTTAGGACTGGGAAACAAACGTTAGCTCGCCTTCCAAGAAACACACTCTGCTTTTGAGAAAAGAGCACTCTTCTACTCTACTGTTTCCTATGAGGTCCGAACAGTGAGCTTGCTCAGAACAAAAAAACACGTGATTCCTACACACACCGTCACACCTAGTTCAATTCTGCTTAGGAACCTGACAAGAACAGTAGATCCTCTTCAGTCCAATACACTGTACTGCTGGGAAGAGATGCCAGTGCTATTTGTCCTGTGTAGGGCAATGGCAGCGCAATATTGACTCTTCTTACCAGAAAACAACTCTTGCTCATAGGACCAGAAACTGCATGTGATTCAACTCCATTTAGGACTGGGAAACAAACGCTAGCTCGCCTTACAAGAAACACACTCTGCTTTTGAGAAAAGAGCACTCTTCTACTCTACTGAGTTTCCTATGGGGTCCAAACAGTGAGCTTGCTCAGAACAAACGAACTGTGCTTCCTACACACACCGACCATCTCTAGTTCAACTCTGCTTAGGAAACTGACAAGAACAGTAGCTACTCTTCAGTCCGATGCACTGTACTTGCCTGGAACAGACGGGAGGGCTATTTGCACTTTGTATGGCAATGGGAGCTCAATAGTTACTTTCCTTACCAGAAAACAACTCTTGCTCGTAGGACCAGAAACTGCATGGGATTCAACTCCATTTAGGACTGGGAAACAAACGCTATCTCGCCTTACAAGAAACACACTGTGCTTTTGAGAAAAGAGCAAAATTCAACTCTACTGTGTTTCCTATGTGGTCCGAACAGTGAGCTTGCTCAGAACAAAAAAACTGTGCTTCCTACACACACGGCCATATCTAGTTCAATTCTGCTTAGGAACCTGACAAGAACAGTAGATCCTCTTCAGTCCAATACACTGTACTTGCTGGGAACAGACGCCAGTGGAATTTGTCCTGTGTATGGCAATGGCAGCGCAATAGTGACTCTTCTTACCATAAAACAACTCTTGCTCGTAGGACCAGAAACTGCATGTGATTCAACTCCATTTAGGACTGGGAAACAAACGCTACCTCGCCTTACAAGAAACACACTCTGCTTTAGAGAAAGAGCACTCTTCTATTCTACTGTGTTTCCGGTAGGGCCAGAACAGTGAGCTTGCTCTGAACAAAAGAACTGTGCTTCCTACACACGGGCCATATCTAGTTCAACTCTGCTTAGGAAACTGACAAGAACAGTAGCTCCTCTTCAGTCCAATACACTGTACTTGCTCGGAACAGACGCGAGTGCTATTTGCACTTTGTATGGCAATTGGAGCACAATAGTGACTCGTCTTACCAGAGAACATCTCTTGCTCGTAGGACAAAAAACTGCATGTGATTCCACTCCATTTAGGACTGGGAAACAAACGCTAGCTCGCCTTAAAAGAAACACACTCTGCTTTTGAGAAAAGAGCACTCTTCTACTCTACTGTATTTCCTATGGGGTCCAAACAGTGAGCTTGCTCAGAACAAAAGAACTGTGCTTCCTACACACACGGGCCATAGCTAGTTCAACTCTGCTTAGGAAACTGACAAGAACAGTAGCTCCTCTTCAGTCCAATACACTGTACTTGCTCGGAAGAGATGCGAGTGCTATTTGCACTGTGAATGGCAATTGGAGCACAATAGTGACTCGTCTTACCAGAAAACAACTCTTGCTCGTAGGACAAAAAACTGCATGTGACTCAACTCTATTTAGGACTGGGAAACAAACGCTAGCTCGCCTTCCAAAAACACACTCTGCTTTTGAGAAAAGAGCACTCTTCTACTCTACTGTGTTTCCTATGAGTTCCGAACAGTGAGCTTGCTCAGAACAAAAAAACTGTGCCCCCTACACACATGGCCATATCTAGTTCATGTCTGCTTAGGAAACTGACAAGAACAGTAGCTCCTATTCAGTCCAAAACACTGTACTTGCTGGGAACAGACGCGAGTGCTATTTGCACTGTGTATGGCAATTGGAGCACAATAGTGACCCGTCTTACCAGAAAACAACTCTTGCTTGTAGGACAAAAAACTGCATGTGACTCAACTCCATTTAGGACTGGGAAACAAACGTTAGCTCGCCTTCCAAGAAACACACTCTGCTTTTGAGAAAAGAGCACTCTTCTACTCTACTGTTTCCTATGAGGTCCGAACAGTGAGCTTGCTCAGAACAAAAAAACACGTGATTCCTACACACACCGTCACACCTAGTTCAATTCTGCTTAGGAACCTGACAAGAACAGTAGATCCTCTTCAGTCCAATACACTGTACTGCTGGGAAGAGATGCCAGTGCTATTTGTCCTGTGTAGGGCAATGGCAGCGCAATATTGACTCTTCTTACCAGAAAACAACTCTTGCTCATAGGACCAGAAACTGCATGTGATTCAACTCCATTTAGGACTGGGAAACAAACGCTAGCTCGCCTTACAAGAAACACACTCTGCTTTTGAGAAAAGAGCACTCTTCTACTCTACTGAGTTTCCTATGGGGTCCAAACAGTGAGCTTGCTCAGAACAAACGAACTGTGCTTCCTACACACACCGACCATCTCTAGTTCAACTCTGCTTAGGAAACTGACAAGAACAGTAGCTACTCTTCAGTCCGATGCACTGTACTTGCCTGGAACAGACGGGAGGGCTACTTGCACTGTGTATGGCAATGGGAGCTCAATAGTTACTTTCCTTACCAGAAAACAACTCTTGCTCGTAGGACCAGAAACTGCATGGGATTCAACTCCATTTAGGACTGGGAAACAAACGCTATCTCGCCTTACAAGAAACACACTGTGCTTTTGAGAAAAGAGCAAAATTCAACTCTACTGTGTTTCCTATGTGGTCCGAACAGTGAGCTTGCTCAGAACAAAAAAACTGTGCTTCCTACACACACGGCCATATCTAGTTCAATTCTGCTTAGGAACCTGACAAGAACAGTAGATCCTCTTCAGTCCAATACACTGTACTTGCTGGGAACAGACGCCAGTGGAATTTGTCCTGTGTATGGCAATGGCAGCGCAATAGTGACTCTTCTTACCATAAAACAACTCTTGCTCGTAGGACCAGAAACTGCATGTGATTCAACTCCATTTAGGACTGGGAAACAAACGCTACCTCGCCTTACAAGAAACACACTCTGCTTTAGAGAAAGAGCACTCTTCTATTCTACTGTGTTTCCGGTAGGGCCAGAACAGTGAGCTTGCTCTGAACAAAAGAACTGTGCTTCCTACACACGGGCCATATCTAGTTCAACTCTGCTTAGGAAACTGACAAGAACAGTAGCTCCTCTTCAGTCCAATACACTGTACTTGCTCGGAACAGACGCGAGTGCTATTTGCACTTTGTATGGCAATTGGAGCACAATAGTGACTCGTCTTACCAGAGAACATCTCTTGCTCGTAGGACAAAAAACTGCATGTGATTCCACTCCATTTAGGACTGGGAAACAAACGCTAGCTCGCCTTAAAAGAAACACACTCTGCTTTTGAGAAAAGAGCACTCTTCTACTCTACTGTATTTCCTATGGGGTCCAAACAGTGAGCTTGCTCAGAACAAAAGAACTGTGCTTCCTACACACACGGGCCATAGCTAGTTCAACTCTGCTTAGGAAACTGACAAGAACAGTAGCTCCTCTTCAGTCCAATACACTGTACGTGCTCGGAAGAGATGCGAGTGCTATTTGCACTGTGAATGGCAATTGGAGCACAATAGTGACTCGTCTTACCAGAAAACAACTCTTGCTCGTAGGACAAAAAACTGCATGTGACTCAACTCTATTTAGGACTGGGAAACAAACGCTAGCTCGCCTTCCAAAAACACACTCTGCTTTTGAGAAAAGAGCACTCTTCTACTCTACTGTGTTTCCTATGTGTTCCGAACAGTGAGCTTGCTCAGAACAAAAAAACTGTGCCCCCTACACACATGGCCATATCTAGTTCATGTCTGCTTAGGAAACTGACAAGAACAGTAGCTCCTATTCAGTCCAAAACACTGTACTTGCTGGGAACAGACGCGAGTGTTATTTGCACTGTATATGGCATTTGGAGCACAACAGTGACTCTTCTTACCAGAAAACTCTTGCTCGTAGGACCAAAAACTGCATGTGACTCAACTCCATTTAGGACTGGGAAACAAACGCGAGCTCGCCTTACAAGAAACACACTCTGCTTTTGAGAAAAGAGCACTCTTCTACTCTACTGAGTTTCCTATGGGGTCCAAACAATGAGCTTGCTCAGAACAAACGAACTGTGCTTCCTACACACACCAACCATCTCTAGTTCAACTCTGCTTAGGAACCTGACAAGAACAGTAGCTCCTCTTCAGTCCGATGCACTGTACTTGCTGGGAACAGACGGGAGGGCTATTTGCACTGTGTATGGCAATGGGAGCTCAATAGTTACTTTCCTTACCAGAATACAACTCTTGCTCGTAGGACCAGAAACTGCATGGGATACAACTCCATTTAGGACTGGGAAACAAACGCTAGCTCGCCTTACAAGAAACACACTCTGCTTTTGAGAAAAGAGCAAAATTCAACTCTACTGTGTTTCCTATGTGGTCTGAACAGTGAGCTTGCTCAGAACAAAGAACTGCGCTTCCTACACACATGGCCATATCTAGTTCAATTCTGCTTAGGAACCTGACAAGAACAGTAGATCCTCTTCAGTCCAATACACTGTACTTGCTGGCAACAGACGCCAGTGGAATTTGTCCTGTGTATGGCAATGGCAGCGCAATAGTGACTCTTCTTACCATAAAACAACTCTTGCTCATAGGACCAGAAACTGCATGTGATTCAACTCCATTTAGGACTGGGAAACAAACACTAGCTCGCCTTACAAGAAACAGACTCTGCTTTTGAGAAAAGAGCACTCTTCTACTCTACTGTGTTTCCTATGGGATCCGAACAGTGAGTTTGCTCAGAACCAAAGAACTGTGCTTCCTACACACACGGGCCATATCTAGTTCAACTCTGATTAGGAAACTGACAAGAACAGTAGCTCCACTTCAGTCCAATACAGTGTATTTGCTGGGAACAGACGCGAGTGCTATTTGCACTGTGTAGGGGAATGGGAGCGCAATAGTGACTTTCCTTACCAGAAAACAACTCATGCTCATGGAAACAAAAACTGCATGTGATTCAACTCCATTTAGGACTGGGACACAAACGCTAGCTCACCTTACAAGAAACACACACTGCTTTTGAGAAAAGAGCACTCTTCTACTCTACTGTGTTTTCTATAGAGCCAAAACAATGAGCTTGCTCAGAACAAAAGAACTGTACTTCCTGCACACACGGCCATATCTAATTCAATTCTGCTTAGGAATCTGACAATAACAGTGGATCCTCTTCAGTCCAATACACTGTACATGCTGGAAACAGACGCCAGTGCTATTTGTAATGTGTATGACAATGGGAGCATAATATTGTCTCTTCTTACCAGAAAACAACTCTTGCTCGTAGGACCAGAAACTGTATGTGATTCAACTCCATTTAGGACTCCGAAACAAACACTAGCTCGCCTTAAAAAAAACACACTCTGCTTTGGAGAAAAGAGCACTTTTCTACTCTACTGTGTTTCCTTTGGGGTCCAAACAGTGAGCTTGCTCAGAACAAAAGAACTGTGCTTCCTACACACACACCCATATCTAGTTCAATTCTGCTTAGGAAACTGACAAGAACAGTAGCTCCTCTTCAGTCCAGTACACTGTACTTGCTGGGAACAGACACGAGTGCTATTTGCACTGTGTATGGCAATGGGAGGACAATAGTGACTTTCCTTACCAGAAAACAACTCTTGCTCGTAGGACCAAAAACTGCATGTGATTCAACACCATTTGGGACTGGGAAACAAACGCTAGCTCGCCTTACAAGAAACACACTCTGCTTTTGAGAAAAGAGCACTCTTCTACTCTACTGTGTTTCCTATGTGGACCGAACAGTGTGCTTGCTCAGAACAAAAGAACTGTGCTTCCTACACACACAGGCCATATCTAGTTCAACTCTGCTTAGGATACTGACAAGAACAGTAGCTCCTCTTTAGTCCAATACACTGTACTTCCTGGGAACAGAAGCGAGTGCTATTTTCACTGTGTATGGCAATGGGAGCGCAAAAGTGTCTCTTCTTACCAGAAAACAACTCTTGCTGGTAGGACCAGAAACTTCATGGGATTCAACTCCATTTCTGACTGGGAAACAAACACTAGCTCGCCTTACAAGAAACACACTCTGCTTTTGAGAAAAGAGCACTCTTCTAGTCTACTGTGTTTCCTATAGGGCCAGAACAGTGAGTTTGCTCAGAACAAAAGAACTGTGCTTCCTACACACGGCCATATCTACTTCAATTCTGCTTAGGAACCTGACAAGAACAGTAGATCCTCTTCAGTCCAATACACTGTACTTGCTGGGAACAGACGCCAGTGCTATTTGTCCTGTGTATGGCAATGGCAGCGCAATAGTGACTCTTCTTACCATAAAACAACTCTTGCTCGTAGGACCAGAAACTGCATGTGATTCAACTCCATTTAGGACTGGGAAACAAACGCTCGCTGGCCTTACAAGAAATACACTCTGCTTTTGAGAAAAGAGCAGTCTTCTAATCTACTGTGTTTCCGATAGGGCCAGAACAGTGAGCTTGCTCCGAACAAAAGAACTGTGCTTCCTACACACGGGCCATATCTAGTTCAACTCTACTTAGGAAACTGACAAGAACAGTAGCTCCTCTTCAGTCTGATACACTGTACTTGCTGGGAACAAACGAGAGTGCTATTTGCACTGTGTATGGCAATGGGAGAGCAATAGTGACTTTCCTTACCAGAAAACAACTCTTGGGTAGGACCAGAAACTGCATGTGATTCAACTCCATTTAGGACTGGGAAACAAACGCTAGCTTGCCTTACAAAAAACACACTCTGCTTTAGAGAAAAGAGCACACTTCTACTCTACTGTTTTTCCTATGGGGTCCAAACAGTGAGCTTGCTCAGAATAAAGGAACTGTGCTTCCTACACACACCGACCATATCTAGTTCAACTATACTTAGGAAACTGACAAGAACAGTAGCTCCTCTTCAGTCCAATAAACTGTACTTGCTGGGAACAGACGCCAGTGCTATTTGTCCTGTGTATGGCAATGGCAACACAATCCTGACTCTTCTTACCATAAAACAACTCTTGCTCGTAGGACCAGAAACTGCATGTGATTCAACTCTATTAAGGACTGGGAAACAAACACTAGCTGGCCTTACAAGAAACACACTCTGCTTTAGAGAAAAGAGCACTATTCTACTCTACTGTGTTTATTATAAGGCCTGAACAGTGAGCTTGCTCAGAAAAAAAGAACTGTGCTTCCTACACACACACCCATATCTAGTTCAATTCTGCTTAGGAACCTGACAAGAACAGTAGGTCCTCTTCAGTCCAATACACTGTACTTGCTGGGAACATACACAAGTGCTATTTGCACTGTGTATGGCAATTGGAGCACAAGAGTGACTCGTCTTACCAGAAAAGAACGCTTGCTCGTAGGACAAAAAACAGCATGTGACTCAACTCCATTTAAGACTGGGAAACAAACTCTATCCCGCTTTACAAGAAACACACACTGCTTTTGAGAAAAGAGCACTCTTCTACTCTACTGTGTTTCCTATAGGGCCAGAACAGTGAGCTTGCTCAGAAAAAAGAACTGTGCTTCCTACACACTCGGGCCATATCTAGTTCAACTCTTCTTAAGAAACTGAGAAGAACAGTAGCTCCTCTTCAGTCCAATACACTGTACTTGCTGTGAACAGACGGGAGGGCTATTTGCACTGTTTATGGCCATGGGATCGCAATAGTGACTTTCCTTACCAGAAAACAACTCTTGCTTGTAGGACCAGAAACTGCATGTGATTCAACTCCATTTAGGACTGGGAAACAAACGCTAGCTCGCCTTACAAGAAACACACTCTGCTTTTGAGAAAAGAGCACTCTTCTACTCTACTGTTTTTCCTATGGGGTCCGTACAGTGAGATTGCTCAGAGCAAAAAAACTGTGCTTCCTACACACACGGCCATATCTAGTTCAAGTCTGCTTAGGAAACTGACAAGAACAGTAGCTCCTCTTCAGTCCGATACACTATACTTGCTGGGAACAGACGCCAGTGCTATTTGCACTGTGTATGCAATGGGAGCACAATAGTGACTTTCCTTACCAGAAAACAAGTCTTGCTCGTAGGACCAGAAACTGCATGTGATTCAACTCCATTTAGGACTGGGAAACTAACACTAGCTCGCCTTACTAGAAACACACTCTGCTTTTGAGAAAAGAGCACTCTTCTACTCTACTGTGTTTCCTATATGGCCAGAACAGTGAGCTTGCACAGAACAAAAGAACTGTGCTTCCTACACATAAGGTCCATATCTAGTTCAACTCTGCTTAGGAAACTGACAAGAACAGTAGCTCCTCTTCAGTCCAATACACTGTACTTGCGTGGAACAGACATGAGTGCTATTTGCACTGTGTAAGGCAATTGGAGCACAATAATCACTCGTCTTACCAGAAAACAACTCTTGCTTGTAGGACAAAAAACTGCATGTGACTCAACTCCATTTAGGACTAGGAAACAAACGCTAGCTCGCCTTCCAAGAAACACACTCTGCTTTTGAGAAAAGAGCACTCTTCTACTCTACTGTGTTTCCTATGGGGTCCAAACAGTGAGCTTGCTTAGAACAAAAGAACTGTGCTTCCTATACACATGGACCATATCTAGTTCAATTCTGCTTAGGAAACTGACAAGAACAGTAGCTCCTATACAGTCCCATACTCTGTACTTGCTGGGAACAAACGCGAGTGCTATTTGCACTGTGTATGGCATTTGGAGCGCAATAGTGACTCTTCTTACCAGAAAACATCTCTTGCTCGTAGGACCAGAAACTGCATGTGATTCAACACCATTTGGGACTGGGAAACAAACGCTAGCTCGCCTTATAAGAAACACACTCTGCTTTTGAGAAAAGAGCACTCTTCTACTCTACTGTGTTTCCTATTGGGACCGAACAGTGAGCTTGCTCAGAACAAAAGAACTGTGCTTCCTACACACAGGCCATATCTAGTTCAACTCTGCTTAGGAAACTGACAAGAACAGTAGCTTCTCTTCAGTCTGATACACTGTACTTGCTGGGAACAGACGCGAGTGCTATTTGCACTGTGTCACAATGGGAGGGCAATAGTGACTTTCCATACCAGAAAGCAACTCTTGCTCGTAGGACCAGAACCTGCATGTGATTGAACTCCATTTATGGCTGGGAAACAAACGCTAGCTCGCCTTACAAGAAACACACTCTGCTTTTGAGAAAGGAGCACTCTTCCACTCTACTGTGTTTCCTACAGGGCCAGAACAGTGAGCTTGCTCAGAACAAAAGAACTGTGCTTCCTACACACACGGCCATATCTAGTTCAATTCTGCTTACGAACCTGAAAAGAACAGTAGATCCTCTTCAGTCCAATACACTGTATTTGCTGGGAACAGACGCCAGTGTTATTTATCTTGGGTATGGCAATGGCAGCGCAATATTGACTCTTCTTACCAGAAAAAAACTCTTGCTCGTAGGAACAGAAACTGCCTGGGATTCAACTCCATTTAGGACTGGGAAACAAACGCTAGCTCTCCTTACAAAAAACACACTCTGCTTTTGAGAAAAGAGCACTCTTCTACTCTACTGTGTTTCCTATGGGGTCCAAACAGTGAGCTTGCTCAGAATAAAAGAACTGTGCTTCCTACACACACCGACCATATCTAGTTCAACTCTACTTAGGAAACTGACAAGAACAGTAGCTCCTCTTCAGTCCGATACACTGTACTTGCTGGGAACAGACGCGAGTGCTATTTGAACTGTGTATGGCAATAGGAGTGCAATAGTGACTTTCCTTACCAGAAAACAACTCTTGCTCGTAGGACCAGAAACTGCATGTGACTCAACTCTATTTAGGACTGGGAAACAAACGCTAGCTGGCCTTACAAGAAACACACTCTGCTTTAGAGAAAAGAGCACTCTTCTACTCTACTGTGTTTATGATAAGGCCTGAACAGTGAGCTTGCTCAGAACTAAAGAACTGTGCTTCCTACACACACACCCATATCTAGTTCAATTCTGCTTAGGAACCTGACAAGAACAGTAGGTCCTCTTCAGTCCAATACACTGTACTTGCTGGGAACATACGCGAGTGCTATTTGCACTGTGTATGGCAATTGGAGCACAATAGTGACTCGTCTTACCAGAAAAGAACGCTTGCTCGTAGGACAAAAAACTGCATGTGACTCAACTCCATTTAGGACTGGGAAACAAACTCTAGCTCGCTTTACAAGAAACACACTCTGCTTTTGAGAAAAGAGCACTCTTCTACTCTACTGTTTTTCCTATGGGGTCCGAACAGTGAGCTTGCTTAGAATAAAAGAACTGTGCTTCCTACACACACGGGCCATATCTAGTTCATCTCTTCTTAAGAAACTGAGAAGAACAGTAGCTCCGCTTCAGTCCAATACACTGTACTTGCTGGGAACAGACGGGAGGGCTATTTGCACTGTGTATGACAATGGGATCGCAATAGTGACTTTCCTTACCAGAAAACAACTCTTGCTCGTAGGACCAAAAACTGCATGTGATTCAACACCATTTGGGACTGGGAAACAAACCCTAACTCGCCTTACAAGAAACACACTCTGCTTTTGAGAAAAGAGCACTCTTCTACTCTACTGTGTTTCCTATGTGGACCGAACAGTGTGCTTGCTCAGAACAAAAGAACTGTGCTTCCTACACACACGGCCCATATCTAGTTCAACTCTGCTTAGGATACTGACAAGAACAGTAGCTCCTCTTTAGTCCAATACACTGTACTTCCTGGGAACAGAAGCGAGTGCTATTTTCACTGTGTATGGCAATGGGAGCGCAAAAGTGTCTCTTCTTGCCAGAAAACAACTCTTGCTGGTAGGACCAGAAACTTCATGGGATTCAACTCCATTTCTGACTGGGAAACAAACACTAGCTCGCCTTACAAGAAACACACTCTGCTTTTGAGAAAAGAGCACTCTTCTAGTCTACTGTGTTTCCTATAGGGCCAGAACAGTGAGTTTGCTCAGAACAAAAGAACTGTGCTTCCTACACACGGCCATATCTACTTCAATTCTGCTTAGGAACCTGACAAGAACAGTAGATCCTCTTCAGTCCAATACATTGTACTTGCTGGGAACAGACGCCAGTGCTATTTGTCCTGTGTATGGCAATGGCAGCGCAATAGTGACTCTTCTTACCATAAAACAACTCTTTCTCGTAGGACCAGCAACTGCATGTGATTCAACTCCATTTAGGACTGGGAAACAAACGCTCGCTGGCCTTACAAGAAATACACTCTGCTTTTGAGAAAAGAGCAGTCTTCTAATCTACTGTGTTTCCTATAGGGCCAGAACAGTGAGCTTGCTCCGAACAAAAGAACTGTGCTTCTTACACACTGGCCATATCTAGTTCAACTCTACTTAGGAAACTGACAAGAACAGTAGCTCCTCTTCAGTCTGATACACTGTACTTGCTGGGAACAAACGAGAGTGCTATTTGCACTGTGTATGGCAATGGGAGAGCAATAGTGACTTTCCTTACAGAAAACAACTCTTGCTCGTAGGAACAGAAACTGCATGTGATTCAACTCCATTTAGGACTGGGAAACAAACGCTAGCTTGCCTTACAAGAAACACACTCTGCTTTTGAGAAAAGAGCACGCTTCTACTCTACTGTGTTTCCTATGGGTTCCAAACAGTGAGCTTGCTTAGAACAAAAGAACTGTGCTTCCTACACACATGGACCATATCTAGTTCAACTCTGCTTAGGAAACTGACAAGAACAGTAGCTCCTATACAGTCCAATACACTGTACTTGCTGGGAACAGACGCGAATGCTATTTGCACTGTGTATGGCATTTGGAGCGCAATAGTGACTCTTCTTACCAGAAAACAACTCTTGCTCGTAGGACCAAAAACTGCATGTGACTCAATTCCATTTAGGACTGGGAAACAAACGTGAGCTCGCCTTACAAGAAACACACTCTGCTTTAGAGAAAATAGCACTCTTCTACTCTACTGTGTTTCCTATGGGTTCCAAACAGTGAGCTTGCTCAGAATAAAAGAACTGTGCTTCCTACACACACCGACCATATCTAGTTCAACTCTACTTAGGAAACTGACAAGAACAGTAGCTCCTCTTCAGTCCAGTAAACTGTACTTGCTGGGAACAGACGCCAGTGCTATTTGTCCTGTGTATGGCAATAGCAACACAATCCTGACTCTTCTTACCATAAAACAACTCTTGCTCGTAGGACCAGAAACTGCATGTGATTCAACTCTATTAAGGACTGGGAAACAAACGTTAGCTGGCCTTACAAGAAACACACTCTGCTTTAGAGAAAAGAGCACTCTTCTACTCTACTGTGTTTATTATAAGGCCTGAACAGTGAGCTTGCTCAGAAAAAAAGAACTGTGCTTCCTCCACACACACCCATATCTAGTTCAATTCTGCTTAGGAACCTGACAAGAACAGTAGGTCCTCTTCAGTCCAATACACTGTACTTGATGGGAACATACACGAGTGCTATTTGCACTGTGTATGGCAATTGGAGCACAATAGTGACTCGTCTTACCAGAAAAGAACGCTTGCTCGTAGGACAAAAAACTGCATGTGAATCAACTCCATTTAGGACTGGGAAACAAACTCTAGCTCGCTTTACAAGAAACACACTCTGCTTTTGAGAAAAGAGCACTCTTCTACTCTACTGTGTTTCCTATAGTGCCAGAACAGTGAGCTTGCTCAGAAAAAAGAACTGTGCTTCCTACACACACGGGCCATATCTAGTTCAACTCTTCTTAAGAAACTGAGAAGAACAGTAGCTCCTCTTCAGTCCAATACAATGTACTTGCTGGGAACAGACGGGATGGCTATTTGCACTGTGTATGGCAATGGAATCGCAATAGTGACTTTCCTTACCAGAAAACAACTCTTGGTCGTTGGACCAGTAACTGCATGTGATTGAACTCCATTTAGGACTGGGAAACAAACGCTAGCTCGCCTTACAAGAAACACACTCTGATTTTGAGAAAAGAGCACTCTTCTACTCTACTGTGTTTCCTATGGGGTCAGAACAGTGAGATTGCTCAGAACAAAAAAACTGTGGTTCCTACACACACGGGCCATATCTAGTTCAACTCTGATTAGGAAACTGACAAGAACAGTAGCTCCTCTTCAGTCCGATACACTGTACTTGCTGGGAACAGACACGAGTGCTATTTGCACTGTGTATGCAATGGGAGCACAATAGTGACTTTCCTTACCAGAAAACAAGTCTTGCTCGTAGGACCAGAAACTGCATGTGATTCAACTCCATTTAGGACTGGGAAACAAACACTAGCTCGCCTTACTAGAAACACACTCTGCTTTTGAGAAAAGAGCACTCTTCTACTCTACTGTGTTTCCTATATGGCCAGAACAGTGAGCTTGCACAGAACAAAAGAACTGTGCTTCCTACACACACGGTCCATATCTAGTTCAACTCTGCTTAGGAAACTGACAAGAACAGTAGCTCCTCTTCAGTCCAATACACTGTACTTGCGTGGAACAGACACGAGTGCTATTTGCACTGTGTATGGCAATTGGAGCACAATAGTGACTCGTTTTACCAGAAAGCAACTCTTGCTTGTAGGACAAAAAACTGCATGTGACTCAACTCCATTTAGGACTAGGAAACAAACGCTAGCTCGCCTTCCAAGAAACACACTCTGCTTTTGAGAAAAGAGCACTCTTCTACTCTACTGTGTTTCCTATGTGTTCCGAACAGTGAGCTTGCTCAGAACAAAAAAAACTGTGCCTCCTACACACACGGCCATATCTAGTTCAAGTCTGCTTAGGAAAGTGACAAGAACAGTAGCACCTATTCAGTCCAATACACTGTACTTGCTGGGAACAGACGCGAGTGCTATTTGCACTGTGTATGGCAATGAGAACGCAATAGTGACTTTCCTTACCAGAAAACAACTCTTGTTCGTAGGATCAGAAACTGCATGGGATTCAACTTCATTTAGGACAAGGAAACCAACGCTAGCTCGACTTACAAGAAACACACTCTGCTTTAGAGAAAAGAGCACTCTTCTACTCTTCTGTGTTTCCTATGGGGTCCAAACAGTGAGCTTGCTTAGAACAAAAGAACTGTGCTTCCTACACACATGGACCATATCTAGTTCAATTCTGCTTAGGAAACTGACAAGAACAGTAGCTCCTATACAGTCCCATACTCTGTACTTGCTGGGAACAGACGCGAGTGCTATTTGCACTGTGTATGGCATTTGGAGCGCAATAGTGACTCTTCTTACCAGAAAACAACTCTTGCTCGTAGGACCAGAAACTACATGTGATTCAACACCATTTGGGACTGGGAAACAAACGCTAGCTCACCTTATAAGAAACACACTCTGCTTTTGAGAAAAGAGCACTCTTCTACCCTACTGTGTTTCCTATTGGGACCGAACAGTGAGCTTGCTCAGAACAAAAGAACTGTGCTTCCTACACACACAGGCCATATCTAGTTCAACTCTGCTTAGGATACTGACAAGAACAGTAGCTCCTCTTTAGTCCAATACACTGTACTTCCTGGGAACAGAAGCGAGTGCTATTTTCACTGTGTATGGCAATGGGAGCGCAAAAGTGACTCTTCTTACCAGAAAAAAACTCTTGCTGGTAGGACCAGAAACTGCGTGGGATTCAACTCCATTTGTGACTGGGAAACAAACACTAGCTCGCCTTACAAGAAACACACTCTGCTTTTGAGAAAAGAGCACTCTTCTACTCTACTGAGTTTCCTATGGGGTCCAAACAGTGAGCTTGCTCAGAACAAAAGAACTGTGCTTCCTACACACACGGGACATATCTCGTTCAACTCTGCTTAGGAAACTGACAAGAACAGTAGCTTCTCTTCAGTCTGATACACTGTATTGCTGGGAACAGACGCGAGTGCTATTTGCACTGTGTCACAATGGGAGCGCAATAGTGACTTTCCATACCAGAAAACAACTCTTGCTCGTAGGACCAGAACCTGCATGTGATTGAACTCCATTTATGGCTGGGAAACAAGCGCTAGCTCGCCTTACAAGAAACACACTCTGCTTTTGAGAAAGGAGCACTCTTCTACTCTACTGTGTTTCCTACAGGGCCAGAACAGTGAGCTTGCTCAGAACAAAAGAACTGTGCTTCCTACACACACGGCCATATCTAGTTCAATTCTGCTTACGAACCTGAAAAGAACAGTAGATCCTCTTCAGTCCAATACACTGTATTTGCTGGGAACAGACGCCAGTGCTATTTATCTTGGGTATGGCAATGGCAGCGCAATATTGACTCTTCTTACCAGAAAACAACTCTTGCTCGTAGGACCAGAAACTGCATGGGATTCAACTATATTTAGGACTGGGAAACAAACGCTAGCTCTCCTTACAAAAAACACACTCTGCTTTTGAGAAAAGAGCACTCTTCTACTCTACTGTGTTTCCTATGGGGACCAAACAGTGAGCTTGCTCAGAATAAAAGAACTGTGCTTCCTACACACACCGACCATATCTAGTTCAACTCTACTTAGGAAACTGACAAGAACACTAGCTCCTCTTCAGTCCGATACACTGTATTTGCTGGGAACAGACGCCAGTGCTATTTGTCCTGTGTATGGCAATGGCAGCACAATACTGACTCTTCTTACCATAAAACAACTCTTGCTCGTAGGACCAGAAACTGCATGTGATTCAACTCTATTTAGGACTGGGAAACAAACGCCAGCTGGCCTTAAAAGAAACACACTCTGCTTTAGAGAAAAGTGCACTCTTCTACTCTACTGTGTTTATTATAAGGCCTGAACAGTGAGCTTGCTCAGAACTAAAGAACTGTGCTTCCTACACACACACCCATATCTAGTTCAATTCTGCTAAGGAACCTGACAAGAACAGTAGGTCATCTTCAGTCCTATACACTGTACTTGCTGGGAACATATGCGAGTGGTATTTGCACTGTGTATGGAAATTGGAGCACAATAGTGATTCGTCTTACCAGAAAAGAACGCTTGCTCGTAAGACAAAAAACTGCATGTGACTCAACTCCATTTAGGACTGGGAAACAAACTCTAGCTCGCTTTACAAGAAACACACTCTGCTTTTGAGAAAAGAGCACTCTTCTACTCTACTGTTTTTCCTATGGGGTCCGAACAGTGAGCTTGCTTAGAATAAAAGAACTGTGCTTCCTACACACACGGGCCATATCTAGTTCATCTCTTCTTAAGAAACTGAGAAGAACAGTAGCTCCGCTTCAGTCCAATACACTGTACTTGCTGGGAACAGACGGGAGGGCTATTTGCACTGTGTATGACAATGGGATCGCAATAGTGACTTTCCTTACCAGAAAACAACTCTTGCTCGTAGGACCAAAAACTGCATGTGATTCAACACCATTTGGGACTGGGAAACAAACCCTAACTCGCCTTACAAGAAACACACTCTGCTTTTGAGAAAAGAGCACTCTTCTACTCTACTGTGTTTCCTATGTGGACCGAACAGTGTGCTTGCTCAGAACAAAAGAACTGTGCTTCCTACACACACGGCCCATATCTAGTTCAACTCTGCTTAGGATACTGACAAGAACAGTAGCTCCTCTTTAGTCCAATACACTGTACTTCCTGGGAACAGAAGCGAGTGCTATTTTCACTGTGTATGGCAATGGGAGCGCAAAAGTGTCTCTTCTTGCCAGAAAACAACTCTTGCTGGTAGGACCAGAAACTTCATGGGATTCAACTCCATTTCTGACTGGGAAACAAACACTAGCTCGCCTTACAAGAAACACACTCTGCTTTTGAGAAAAGAGCACTCTTCTAGTCTACTGTGTTTCCTATAGGGCCAGAACAGTGAGTTTGCTCAGAACAAAAGAACTGTGCTTCCTACACACGGCCATATCTACTTCAATTCTGCTTAGGAACCTGACAAGAACAGTAGATCCTCTTCAGTCCAATACATTGTACTTGCTGGGAACAGACGCCAGTGCTATTTGTCCTGTGTATGGCAATGGCAGCGCAATAGTGACTCTTCTTACCATAAAACAACTCTTTCTCGTAGGACCAGCAACTGCATGTGATTCAACTCCATTTAGGACTGGGAAACAAACGCTCGCTGGCCTTACAAGAAATACACTCTGCTTTTGAGAAAAGAGCAGTCTTCTAATCTACTGTGTTTCCTATAGGGCCAGAACAGTGAGCTTGCTCCGAACAAAAGAACTGTGCTTCCTACACACTGGCCATATCTAGTTCAACTCTACTTAGGAAACTGACAAGAACAGTAGCTCCTCTTCAGTCTGATACACTGTACTTGCTGGGAACAAACGAGAGTGCTATTTGCACTGTGTATGGCAATGGGAGAGCAATAGTGACTTTCCTTACAGAAAACAACTCTTGCTCGTAGGACCAGAAACTGCATGTGATTCAACTCCATTTAGGACTGGGAAACAAGCGCTAGCTTGCCTTACAAGAAACACACTCTGCTTTTGAGAAAAGAGCACGCTTCTACTCTACTGTGTTTCCTATGGGTTCCAAACAGTGAGCTTGCTTAGAACAAAAGAACTGTGCTTCCTACACACATGGACCATATCTAGTTCAACTCTGCTTAGGAAACTGACAAGAACAGTAGCTCCTATACAGTCCAATACACTGTACTTGCTGGGAACAGACGCGAGTGCTATTTGCACTGTGTATGGCATTTGGAGCGCAATAGTGACTCTTCTTACCAGAAAACAACTCTTGCTCGTAGGACCAGAAACTGCATGTGATTCAACACCATTTGGGACTGGGAAACAAACGCTAGCTCACCTTATAAGAAACACACTCTGCTTTTGAGAAAAGAGCACTCTTCTACCCTACTGTGTTTCCTATTGGGACCGAACAGTGAGCTTGCTCAGAACAAAAGAACTGTGCTTCCTACACACACAGGCCATATCTAGTTCAACTCTGCTTAGGATACTGACAAGAACAGTAGCTCCTCTTTAGTCCAATACACTGTACTTCCTGGGAACAGAAGCGAGTGCTATTTTCACTGTGTATGGCAATGGGAGCGCAAAAGTGACTCTTCTTACCAGAAAAAAACTCTTGCTGGTAGGACCAGAAACTGCGTGGGATTCAACTCCATTTGTGACTGGGAAACAAACACTAGCTCGCCTTACAAGAAACACACTCTGCTTTTGAGAAAAGAGCACTCTTCTACATTACTGTGTTTCCTATGGGGTCCAAACAGTGAGCTTGCTCAGAACAAAAGAACTGTGCTTCCTACACACACGGGACATATCTCGTTCAACTCTGCTTAGGAAACTGACAAGAACAGTAGCTTCTCTTCAGTCTGATACACTGTATTGCTGGGAACAGACGCGAGTGCTATTTGAACTGTGTCACAATGGGAGCGCAATAGTGACTTTCCATACCAGAAAACAACTCTTGCTCGTAGGACCAGAACCTGCATGTGATTGAACTCCATTTATGGCTGGGAAACAAGCGCTAGCTCGCCTTACAAGAAACACACTCTGCTTTTGAGAAAGGAGCACTCTTCTACTCTACTGTGTTTCCTACAGGGCCAGAACAGTGAGCTTGCTCAGAACAAAAGAACTGTGCTTCCTACACACACGGCCATATCTAGTTCAATTCTGCTTACGAACCTGAAAAGAACAGTAGATCCTCTTCAGTCCAATACACTGTATTTGCTGGGAACAGACGCCAGTGCTATTTATCTTGGGTATGGCAATGGCAGCGCAATATTGACTCTTCTTACCAGAAAACAACTCTTGCTCGTAGGACCAGAAACTGCATGGGATTCAACTATATTTAGGACTGGGAAACAAACGCTAGCTCTCCTTACAAAAAACACACTCTGCTTTTGAGAAAAGAGCACTCTTCTACTCTACTGTGTTTATTATAAGGCCTGAACAGTGAGCTTGCTCAGAAAAAAAGAACTGTGCTTCCTCCACACACACCCATATCTAGTTCAATTCTGCTTAGGAACCTGACAAGAACAGTAGGTCCTCTTCAGTCCAATACACTGTACTTGATGGGAACATACACGAGAGCTATTTGCACTGTGTATGGCAATTGGAGCACAATAGTGACTCGTCTTACCAGAAAAGAACGCTTGCTCGTAGGACAAAAAACTGCATGTGAATCAACTCCATTTAGGACTGGGAAACAAACTCTAGCTCGCTTTACAAGAAACACACTCTGCTTTTGAGAAAAGAGCACTCTTCTACTCTACTGTTTTTCCTATAGTGCCAGAACAGTGAGCTTGCTCAGAAAAAAGAACTGTGCTTCCTACACACACGGGCCATATCTAGTTCAACTCTTCTTAAGAAACTGAGAAGAACAGTAGCTCCTCTTCAGTCAAATACACTGTACTTGCTGGGAACAGACGGGATGGCTATTTGCACTGTGTATGGCAATGGATTCGCAATAGTGACTTTCCTTACCAGAAAACAACTCTTGGTCGTTGGACCAGTAACTGCATGTGATTGAACTCCATTTAGGACTGGGAAACAAACGCTAGCTCGCCTTACAAGAAACACACTCTGCTTTTGAGAAAAGAGCACTCTTCTACTCTACTGTTTTTCTATGGGGTCAGAACCGTGAGATTGCTCAGAACAAAAAAACTGTGGTTCCTACACACACGGGCCATATCTAGTTCAACTCTGATTAGGAAACTGACAAGAACAGTAGCTCCTCTTCAGTCCGATACACTGTACTTGCTGGGAACAGACGCGAGTGCTATTTGCACTGTGTATGCAATGGGAGCACAATAGTGACTTTCCTTACCAGAAAACAAGTCTTGCTCGTAGGACCAGAAACTGCATGTGATTCAACTCCATTTAGGACTGGGAAACAAACACTAGCTCGCCTTACTAGAAACACACTCTGCTTTTGAGAAAAGAGCACTCTTCTACTCTACTGTGTTTCCTATATGGCCAGAACAGTGAGCTTGCACAGAACAAAAGAACTGTGCTTCCTACACACACGGTCCATATCTAGTTCAACTCTGCTTAGGAAACTGACAAGAACAGTAGCTCCTCTTCAGTCCAATACACTGTACTTGCGTGGAACAGACACGAGTGCTATTTGCACTGTGTATGGCAATTGGAGCACAATAGTGACTCGTCTTACCAGAAAGCAACTCTTGCTTGTAGGACAAAAAACTGCATGTGACTCAACTCCATTTAGGACTAGGAAACAAACGCTAGCTCGCCTTCCAAGAAACACACTCTGCTTTTGAGAAAAGAGCACTCTTCTACTCTACTGTGTTTCCTATGTGTTCCGAACAGTGAGCTTGCTCAGAACAAAAAAAACTGTGCCTCCTACACACACGGCCATATCTAGTTCAAGTCTGCTTAGGAAAGTGACAAGAACAGTAGCACCTATTCAGTCCAATACACTGTACTTGCTGGGAACAGACGCGAGTGCTATTTGCACTGTGTATGGCAATGAGAGCGCAATAGTGACTTTCCTTACCAGAAAGCAACTCTTGTTCGTAGGACAAGAAACTGCATGGGATTCAACTTCATTTGGGACTGGGAAACAAACGCTAGCTCACCTTATAAGAAACACACTCTGCTTTTGAGAAAAGAGCACTCTTCTACCCTACTGTGTTTCCTATTGGGACCGAACAGTGAGCTTGGTCAGAACAAAAGAACTGTGCTTCCTACACACACAGGCCATATCTAGTTCAACTCTGCTTAGGATACTGACAAGAACAGTAGCTCCTCTTTAGTCCAATACACTGTACTTCCTGGGAACAGAAGCGAGTGCTATTTTCACTGTGTATGGCAATGGGAGCGCAAAAGTGACTCTTCTTACCAGAAAAAAACTCTTGCTGGTAGGACCAGAAACTGCGTGGGATTCAACTCCATTTGTGACTGGGAAACAAACACTAGCTCACCTTACAAGAAACACACTCTGCTTTTGAGAAAAGAGCACTCTTCTACATTACTGTGTTTCCTATGGGGTCCAAACAGTGAGCTTGCTCAGAACAAAAGAACTGTGCTTCCTACACACACGGGACATATCTCGTTCAACTCTGCTTAGGAAACTGACAAGAACAGTAGCTTCTCTTCAGTCTGATACACTGTATTGCTGGGAACAGACGCGAGTGCTATTTTCACTGTGTCACAATGGGAGCGCAATAGTGACTTTCCATACCAGAAAACAACTCTTGCTAATAGGACCAGAACCTGCATGTGATTGAACTCGATTTATGGCTGGGAAACAAGCGCTAGCTCGCCTTACAAGAAACACACTCTGCTTTTGAGAAAGGAGCACTCTTCTACTCTACTGTGTTTCCTACAGGGCCAGAACAGTGAGCTTGCTCAGAACAAAAGAACTGTGCTTCCTACACACACGGCCATATCTAGTTCAATTCTGCTTACGAACCTGAAAAGAACAGTAGATCCTCTTCAGTCCAATACACTGTATTTGCTGGTAACAGACGCCAGTGCTATTTATCTTGGGTATGGCAATGGCAGCGCAATATTGACTCTTCTTACCAGAAAACAACTCTTGCTCGTAGGACCAGAAACTGCATGGGATTCAACTCCATTTAGGACTGGGAAACAAACGCTAGCTCTCCTTACAAAAAACACACTCTGCTTTTGAGAAAAGAGCACTCTTCTACTCTACTGTGTTTCCTATGGGGACCAAACAGTGAGCTTGCTCAGAATAAAAGAACTGTGCTTCCTACACACACCGACCATATCTAGTTCAACTCTACTTAGGAAACTGACAAGAACACTAGCTCCTCTTCAGTCCGATACACTGTATTTGCTGGGAACAGACGCCAGTGCTATTTGTCCTGTGTATGGCAATGGCAGCACAATACTGACTCTTCTTACCATAAAACAACTCGTGCTCGTAGGACCAGAAACTGCATGTGACTCAACTCTATTTAGGACTGGGAAACAAACGCTAGCTGGCCTTAAAAGAAACACACTCTGCTTTAGAGAAAAGAGCACTCTTCTACTCTACTGTGTTTATTATAAGGCCTGAACAGTTAGCTTGCTCAGAACTAAAGAACTGTGCTTCCTACACACACACCCATATCTAGTTCAATTCTGCTAAGGATCCTGACAAGAACAGTAGGTCCTCTTCAGTCCAATACACTGTACTTGCTGGGAACATAAGCGAGTGCTATTTGCACTGTGTATGGCAATTGGAGCACAATAGTGACTCGTCTTACCAGAAAAGAACGCTTGCTCGTAGGACAAAAAACTGCATGTGACTCAACTCCATTTAGGACTGGGAAACAAACTCTAGCTCGCTTTACAAGAAACACACTCTGCTTTTGAGAAAAGAGCACTCTTCTACTCTACTGTGTTTCCTTTGGGGTCCAAACAGTGAGCTTGCTCAGAACAAAAGAACTGTGCTTCCTACACACACACCCATATCTAGTTCAATTCTGTTTGGAAACTGACAAGAACAGTAGCTCCTCTTCAGTCCAGTACACTGTACTTGCTGGGAACAGACCCGAGTGCTATTTGCACTGTGTATGGCAATGGGAGAACAATAGTGACTTTCCTTACCAGAAAACAACTCTTGCTCGTAGGACCAAAAACTGCATGTGATTCAACACCATTTGGGACTGGGAAACAAACGCTAGCTCGCCTTACAAGAAACACACTCTGCTTTTGAGAAAAGAGCACTCTTCTACTCTACTGTGTTTCCTATGTGGACCAAACAGTGTGCTTGCTCACAACAAAAGAACTGTGCTTCCTACACACACGGCCCATATCTAGTTCAACTCTGCTTAGGATACTGACAAGAACAGTAGCTTCTCTTTAGTCCAATACACTGTACTTTCTGGGAACAGAAGCGAGTGCTATTTTCACTGTGTATGGCAATGGGAGCACAAAAGTGTCTCTTCTTACCAGAAAACAACTCTTGCTCGTAGGACCAGAAACTGCATGTGATTCAACTCCATTTAGGACTGGGAAACAAACGCTCGCCGGCCTTACAAGAAATAGACTCTGCTTTTGAGAAAAGAGCAGTCTTCTAATCTACTGTGTTTCCTATAGGGCCAGAACAGTGAGCTTGCTCCGAACAAAAGAACTGTGCTTCCTACACACGGGCCATATCTAGTTCAACTCTACTTAGGAAACTGACAAGAACAGTAGCTCCTCTTCAGTCCAATACACTGTACTTGCTGGGAACAGACGGGAGGGCTATTTGCACTGTGTATGGCAATGGGATCGCAATAGTGACTTTCCTTACCAGAAAACAACTCTTGCTTGTAGGACCAGAAACTGCATGTGATTCAACTCCATTTAGGACTGGGAAACAAACGCTAGCTCGCCTTACAAGAAACACACTCTGCTTTTGAGAAAAGAGCACTCTTCTACTCTACTGTTTTTCCTATGGGGTTCGATCAGTGAGATTGCTAAGAACAAAAAAACTGTGCTTCCTAAACACACACCCATATCTAGTTCAACTCTGATTAGGAAACTGACAAGAACAGTAGCTCCTCTTCAGTCCGATACACTGTACTTGCTGGGAACAGACGCGAGTGCTATTTGCACTGTGTATGCAATGGGAGCACAATAGTGACTTTCCTTACCAGAAAACAAGTCTTGCTCGTAGGACCAGAAACTGCATGTGATTCAACACCATTTGGGACTGGGAAACAAACGCTAGCTCGCCTTATAAGAAACACACTCTGCTTTTGAGAAAAGAGCACTCTTCTACCCTACTGTGTTTCCTATTGGGACCGAACAGTGAGCTTGCTCAGAACAAAAGAACTGTGCTTCCTACACACACAGGCCATATCTAGTTCAACTCTGCTTAGGATACTGACAAGAACAGTAGCTCCTCTTTAGTCCAATACACTGTACTTCCTGGGAACAGAAGCGAGTGCTATTTTCACTGTGTATGGCAATGGGAGCGCAAAAGTGACTCTTCTTACCAGAAAAAAACTCTTGCTGGTAGGACCAGAAACTGCGTGGGATTCAACTCCATTTGTGACTGGGAAACAAACACTAGCTCGCCTTACAAGAAACACACTCTGCTTTTGAGAAAAGAGCACTCTTCTACATTACTGTGTTTCCTATGGGGTCCAAACAGTGAGCTTGCTCAGAACAAAAGAACTGTGCTTCCTACACACACGGGACATATCTCGTTCAACACTGCTGAGGAAACTGACAAGAACAGTAGCTTCTCTTCAGTCTGATACACTGTATTGCTGGGAACAGATGCGAGTGCTATTTGCACTGTGTCACAATGGGAGCGCAATAGTGACTTTCCATAACAGAAAACAACTCTTGCTCGTAGGACCAGAACCTGCATGTGATTGAACTCCATTTATGGCTGGGAAACAAGCGCTAGCTCGCCTTACAAGAAACACACTCTGCTTTTGAGAAAGGAGCACTCTTCTACTCTACTGTGTTTCCTACAGGGCCAGAACAGTGAGCTTGCTCAGAACAGAAGAACTGTGCTTCCTACACACACGGCCATATCTAATTCAATTCTGCTTACGAACCTGACAAGAACACTAGCTCCTCTTCAGTCCGATACACTGTATTTGCTGGGAACAGACGCCAGTGCTATTTGTCCTGTGTATGGCAATGGCAGCACAATACTGACTCTTCTTACCATAAAACAACTCTTGCTCGTAGGACCAGAAACTGCATGTGACTCAACTCTATTTAGGACTGGGAAACAAACGCTAGCTGGCCTTAAAAGAAACACACTCTGCTTTAGAGAAAAGAGCACTCTTCTACTCTACTGTGTTTATTATAAGTCCTGAACAGTGAGCTTGCTCAGAACTAAAGAACTGTGCTTCCTACACACACACCCATATCTAGTTCAATTCTGCTAAGGAACCTGACAAGAACAGTAGGTCCTCTTCAGTCCAATACACTGTACTTGCTGGGAACATACGCGAGTGCTATTTGCACTGTGTATGGCAATTGGAGCACAATAGTTACTCGTCTTACCAGAAAAGAACGCTTGCTCGTAGGACAAAAAACTGCATGTGACTCAACTCCATTTAGGACTGGGAAACAAACTCTAGCTCGCTTTACAAGAAACACACTCTGCTTTTGAGAAAAGAGCACTCTTCTACTCTACTGTGTTTCCTTTGGGGTCCAAACAGTGAGCTTGCTCAGAACAAAAGAACTGTGCTTCCTACACACACGGGCCATATCTAGTTCAACTCTTCTTAAGAAACTGAGAAGAACAGTAGCTCCTCTTCAGTCCAATACACTGTACTTGCTGGGAACAGACGGGAGGGCTATTTGCACTGTGTATGGCAATGGGATCGCAATAGTGACTTTCCTTACCAGAAAACAACTCTTGCTTGTAGGACCAGAAACTGCATGTGATTCAACTCCATTTAGAACTGGGACACAAACGCTAGCTCGCCTTACAAGAAACTCACTCTGCTTTTGAGAAAAGAGCACTCTTCTACTCTACTGTTTTTCCTATGGGGTCCGAACAGTGAGATTGTTCAGAACAAAAAAACTGTGCTTCCTACACACACGGCCATATCTAGTTCAAGTCTGCTTAGGAAACTGACAAGAACAGTAGCTCATCTTCAGTCCCATACACTGCACTTGCTGGGAACAGACGCGAGTGCTATTTGCACTGTGTATGGCAATTGGAGCACAATAGTGACTCGTCTTACCAGAAAACAACTCTTGCTTGTAGGACAAAAAACTGCGTGTGACTCAACTCCATTTAGGACTAGGAAACAAACGCTAGCTCGCCTTCCAAGAAACACACTCTGCTTTTGAGAAAAGAGCACTCTTCTACTCTACTGTGTTTCCTATGTGTTCCGAACAGTGAGCTTGCTCAGAACAAAAAAACTGTGCCTACTACACACACGGCCATATCTAGTTCAAGTCTGCTTAGGAAACTGACAAGAACAGTAGCACCTATTCAGTCCAATACACTGTACTTGCTGGGAACAGACGCGAGTGCTATTTGCACTGTGTATGGCAATGGGAGCGCTATAGTGACTTTCCTTACCAGAAAACAACTCCTGTTCGTAGGACCAGAAACTGCATGGGATTCAACTTCATTTAGGACAAGGAAACAAACGCTAGCTCGACTTACAAGAAACACACTCTGCTTTAGAGAAAAGAGCACTCTTCTACTCTTCTGTGTTTCCTATGGGGTCCAAACAGTGTGCTTGCTTAGAACAAAAGAACTGTGCTTCCTACACACATGGACCATATCTAGTTCAATTCTGCTTAGGAAACTGACAAGAACAGTAGCTCCTATAAAGTCCCATAATCTGTACTTGCTGGGAACAGACGCGAGTGCTATTTGCACTGTGTAAGGCATTTGGAGCGCAATAGTGACTCTTCTTACCAGAAAACAACTCTTGCTCGTAGGACCAAAAACTGCATGAGACTCAACTCCATTTAGGACTGGGAAACAAACGCGAGCTAACCTTACAAGAAACACACTTTGCTTTAGAGAAAAGAGCATTCTTCTTCTCTACTGTGTTTCCTAGAGGGCCGAAACAGTAAGCTTGCTCAGAACAAAAAAACTGTGCTTCCTACACAAACGGGCCATATCTAGTTCAACTCTGCTTAGGAAACTGACAAGAACAGTAGCTCCTCTTAAGTCCGATACACTGCACTTGCTGGGAACAGACGCGTGTGCTCTTTGCACTGTGTATGGCAATGGGAGCGCAATAGTGACTTTCCTTACCAGAAAACAAGTCTTGCTCATAGGACCAGAAACTGCATGTGATTCAACTCCATTTAGGACTGGGAAACAAACACTAGCTCGCCTTACTAGAAAAACACTCTGCTTTTGAGAAAAGAGCACTCTTCTACTCTACTGTGTTTCCTATATAGCCAGAACAGTGAGCTTGCCCAGAACAAAAGAACTGTGCCTCCTACACACACGGTCCATATCTAGTTCAACTCTGCTTAGGAAACTGACAAGAACAGTAGCTCCTCTTCAGTCCAATACACTGTACTTGCGTGGAACAGACACGAGTGCTATTTGCACTGTGTATGGCAATTGGAGCACAATAGTGACTCGTCTTACCAGAAAACAACTCTTGCTCGTAGGACAAAAAACTGCATGTGACTCAACTCTATTTAGGACTGGGAAACAAACGCTAGCTCGCCTTCCAAAAACACACTCTGCTTTTGAGAAAAGAGCACTCTTCTACTCTACTGTGTTTCCTATGTGTTCCGAACAGTGAGCTTGCTCAGAACAAAAAAATTGTGCCTCCTACACACACGGCCATATCTAGTTCAAGTCTGCTTAGGAAACTGACAAGAACAGTAGCACCTATTCAGTCCAATACACTGTACTTGATGGGAACAGACGCGAGTGCTATTTGCACTGTGTATGGCAATGGGAGCGCAATAGTGACTTTCCTTACCAGAAAACAACTCTTGTTCGTAGGACCAGAAACTGCATGGGATTCAACTTCATTTAGGAAAAGGAAACAAACGCTAGCTCGACTTACAAGAAACACACTCTGCTTTAGAGAAAAGAGCACTCTTCTACTCTTCTGTGTTTCCTATGGGGTCCAAACAGTGAGCTTGCTTAGAACAAAAGAACTGTGCTTCCTACACACATGGACCATATCTAGTTCAATTCTGCTTAGGAAACTGACAAGAACAGTAGCTCCTATATAGTCCCATACTCTGTACTTGCTGGGAACAGACGCGAGTGCTATTTTCACTGTGTATGGCATTTGGAGCGCAATAGTGACTCTTCTTACTAGAAAACAACTCTTGCTCGTAGGACCAAAAATTGCATGAGACTCAACTCCATTTAGGACTGGGAAACAAACGCGAGCTCACCTTACAAGAAACACTCTTTGCTTTAGAGAAAAGAGCACTCTTCTACTCTACTGTGTTTCCTAGAGGGCCAGAACAGTAAGCTTGCTCAGAACAAAAAAACTGTGCTTCCTACACAAACGGGCCTTATCTAGTTCAACTCTGCTTAGGAAACTGACAAGAACAGTAGCTCCTCTTCAGTCCGATACACTGTACTTGCTGGGAACAGACGCGTGTGCTATTTGCACTGTGTATGGCAATGTGAGCGCAATAGTGACTTTCCTTACCAGAAAACAACTCTTGCTCATAGGACCAGAAACTGCATGTGATTCAACTCCATTTAGGACTGGGAAACAAACGCTAGCTTGTCTTAGAAGAAACACACTCTCTTTTGAGAAAAGAGCACTCTTCTACTCTACTGTGTTTCCTATGGGGTCCGAACAGTGAGCTTGCTCAGAACAAAAGAACTGTACTTCCTACACACACGGCCATATCTAGTTCAATTCTGCTTAGGAACCTGACAAGAACAGTAGCTCCTATTCAGTCCAATACACTGTACTTGCTGGGATCAGACGCCAGTGCTATTTGTCCTGTGTATGGCAATGGCAGCGCAATCGTGACTATATTTACCATAAAACAACTCTTGCTCATAGGACCAGAAACTGCATGTGATTCCACTCCATTTAGGACTGGGAAACAAACGCCAGCTTGCCTTACAAGAAACACACTCTGCTTTTGAGAAAAGAGCACTCTTCTACTCTACTGTGTTTCCTATGGGGTCCAAACAGTAAGCTTGCTCAGAACAAAAGAACTGTGCTTCCTACAAGCACGGACCATATCTAGTTCAACTCTGCTTAGGAAACTGACAAGAACAGTAGCTCCTGTTCAATCCAATACACTGTACTTGCTGAGAAAAGATGCGAGTGCTATTTGCCAGGTGTATCACAATGGGAGCGCAATAGTGACTTTCCTTACCAGAAAACAACTCTTGTTCGAAGGACCACAAACTGCATGTGATTCAATTCCATTTAGGACTAGGAAACAAACGCTAGCTCGCCTTACAAGAAACACACACTGCTTTTGAGAAAAGAGCACTCTTCTATTCTACTGTGTTTCCTATGTGTTCCGAGTAGTGAGCTTGCTCAGAACAAAAAAACTGTGCTTCCTACACACACGGACATATCTAGTTCTAGTCTGCTTAGGAACCTGACAAGAACAGTATATACTCTTCAGTCCAATACACTGTACTTGCTGGGAACAGACGCCAGTGCTATTTGTCCTGTGTATTGCAAAGGCAGTGCAATATTGACTCTTCTTACGAGAAAACAACTCTTGCTCGTGGGACCAAAAACTGCATGTGATTCAACTCCATTTAGGACTGGGAAACAAACGCTAGCTCTCCTTACAAGAAACACACTCTGCTTTTGAGAAAAGAGCACTCTTCTACTCTACTGTGTTTCCTATGGGGTCCAAACAGTGAGCTTGCTCAGAATAAAAGAACTGTGCTTCCTACACACACTGACCATATCTAGTTCAACTCTGCTTAGGAAACTGACAAGATCAGTAGCTCCTCTTCAGTCCAATACACTGTACTTGCTGGGAACAGACGCGAGTGCTATTTGCACTGTGTATGGCAATAGGAGTGCAATGGTGACTTTCCTTACCAGAAAACAACTCTTGCTCGTAGGACCAGAAACTGCATGTGATTCAACTCCATTTAGGACTGGGAAACAAACGCTAGCTTGTCTTACAAGAAACACACTCTCTTTTGAGAAAAGAGCACTCTTCTACTCTACTGTGTTTCCTATGGGGTCCGAACAGTGAGCTTGCTCAGAACAAAAGAACTGTACTTCCTACACACACGGCCATATCTAGTTCAATTCTGCTTAGGAACCTGACAAGAACAGTAGCTCCTATTCAGTCCAATACACTGTACTTGCTGGGATCAGACGCCAGTGCTATTTGTCCTGTGTATGGCAATGGCAGCGCAATCGTGACTATATTTACCATAAAACAACTCTTGCTCATAGGACCAGAAACTGCATGTGATTCCACTCCATTTAGGACTGGGAAACAAACGCCAGCTTGCCTTACAAGAAACACACTCTGCTTTTGAGAAAAGAGCACTCTTCTACTCTACTGTGTTTCCTATGGGGTCCAAACAGTAAGCTTGCTCAGAACAAAAGAACTGTGCTTCCTACAAGCACGGACCATATCTAGTTCAACTCTGCTTAGGAAACTGACAAGAACAGTAGCTCCTGTTCAATCCAATACACTGTACTTGCTGAGAAAAGATGCGAGTGCTATTTGCCAGGTGTATCACAATGGGAGCGCAATAGTGACTTTCCTTACCAGAAAACAACTCTTGTTCGAAGGACCACAAACTGCATGTGATTCAATTCCATTTAGGACTAGGAAACAAACGCTAGCTCGCCTTACAAGAAACACACACTGCTTTTGAGAAAAGAGCACTCTTCTATTCTACTGTGTTTCCTATGTGTTCCGAGTAGTGAGCTTGCTCAGAACAAAAAAACTGTGCTTCCTACACACACGGACATATCTAGTTCTAGTCTGCTTAGGAACCTGACAAGAACAGTATATACTCTTCAGTCCAATACACTGTACTTGCTGGGAACAGACGCCAGTGCTATTTGTCCTGTGTATTGCAAAGGCAGTGCAATATTGACTCTTCTTACGAGAAAACAACTCTTGCTCGTGGGACCAAAAACTGCATGTGATTCAACTCCATTTAGGACTGGGAAACAAACGCTAGCTCTCCTTACAAGAAACACACTCTGCTTTTGAGAAAAGAGCACTCTTCTACTCTACTGTGTTTCCTATGGGGTCCAAACAGTGAGCTTGCTCAGAATAAAAGAACTGTGCTTCCTACACACACTGACCATATCTAGTTCAACTCTGCTTAGGAAACTGACAAGATCAGTAGCTCCTCTTCAGTCCAATACACTGTACTTGCTGGGAACAGACGCGAGTGCTATTTGCACTGTGTATGGCAATAGGAGTGCAATGGTGACTTTCCTTACCAGAAAACAACTCTTGCTCGTAGGACCAGAAACTGGATGTGATTCAACTCCATTTAGGACTGGGAAACAAACGCTAGCTCGCCTTACAAGAAACACACTCTGCTTTTGAGAAAAGAGCACTCTTCTACTCTACTGTGTTTCCAATGGGGTCCGAACAGTGAGCTTGCTCAGAACAAAAGAACTGTGCTTCCTACAAACACGGCCATATCTAGTTCAATTCTGCTTAGGAACCTGACAAGAACAGTAGCTCTTCTTCAGTCCAATACACTGAACTTGCTGGGAACAGACGCCAGTGCTATTTGTCCTGTGTATGGCAATGGCAGCGCAATAGTGACTCTTCTTACCAGAAAACAACTCTTGCTCGTAGGACCAGAAACTGCATGTTAATCAACTCTATTTAGGACTGGGAAACAAACACTAGCTGGCCTTACAAGAAACACACTCTGCTTTAGAGAAAAGAGCACTCTTCTACTCTACTGTGTTTCCTATAGGGCCAGAACAGTAAGCTTGCTCAGAACAAAAGAACTGTGCTTCCTACACATGGGCCATACAGTTCAACTCTGCTTAGGAAACTGACCAGAACAGTAGCTCCTCTTCAGTCCGATACACTGTACTTGCTGGAAACAGACGCGAGTGTATTTGCACTGTGTATTGCAATGGGAGCGCTGTGTATGGCAATTGGAGCACAATAGTGACTTGTCTTACCAGAAAACAACTCTTGCTTGTAGGACAAAATACTGCATGTGACTCAACTCCATTTAGGACTGAGAAACAAACGCTAGCTCGCCTTCCAAGAAACACACTCTCCTTTTGAGAAAAGAGCACTCTTCTACTCTACTGTGTTTCCTATAGGGCCAGAACAGTAAGCTTGCTCAGAACAAAAAAAACTGTGCTTCCTACACATGGCCATATCTAGTTCAAGTCTGCTTAGGACCCTGACAAGAACAGTAGATCCTCTTCAGTCCAATACACTGTACTTGCTGGGAACAGACGCGTGTGCTATTTGCACTGAGTATGGCAATGGGAGCGCAATAGTGACTTTCCTTATCAGAAAACAATTCTTGCTCATAGGTCCAGAAACTGCATGTGATTCAACTCCATATAGGACTGGGAAACAAACGCTAGCTCTCCTTACAAGAAACACACTCTGTTTTTGAGAAAAGAGCACTCTTCTACTCTACTGTGTTTATTATAAGGCCTGAACAGTGAGCTTGCTCAGAACAAAAGAACTGTGCTTCCTACACACACACCCATATCTAGTTCAATTCTGCTTAGGAACCTGACAAGAACAGTAGATCCTCTTCAGTCCAATACACTGTACTTGCTGGGAACATACGCGATTGCTATTTGCAGTGTGTATGGCAATTGGAGCACAATAGTGACTCGTCTTACCACAAAAGAACGCTTGCTCGTAGGACAAAAAACTGCATGTGACTCAACTCCATTTAGGACTGGGAAACAAACTCTTGCTCGCTTTACAAGAAACACACTCTGCTTTTGAGAAAAGAGCACTCTTCTACTCTACTGTGTTTCCTATAGGGCCAGAACAGTGAGCTTGCTCAGAAAAAAGAACTGTGCTTCCTACACACACGGCCATATCTAGTTCAACTCTTCTTAAGAAACTGAGAAGAACAGTAGCTCCTCTTCAGTCCAATACACTGTACTTGCTGTGAACAGACGGGAGGGCTATTTGCACTGTGTATGGCAATGGGATCACAATAGTGACTTTCCTTACCAGAAAACAACTCTTGCTCGTAGGACCAGAAACTGCATGTGATTCAACAACATTTAGGACTGGGAAACAAACGCTAGCTCGCCATACAAGAAACACACTCTGCTTTTGAGAAAAGAGCACTCTTCTACTCTACTGTTTTTCCTATGGGGTCCGAACAGTGAGATTGCTCAGAACAAAAAAACTGTGGTTCCTACACACACGGCCATATCTAATTCAACTCTTCTTAAGAAACTGAGAAGAACAGTAGCTCCTCTTCAGTCCAATACACTGTACTTGCTGGGAACAGACGCGAGTGCTATTTGCACTGTGTATGGAATTTGGAGCGCAATAGTGACTCTTCTTACCAGAAAACAACTCTTGCTCGTAGGACCAAAAACTGCATGAGACTCAACTTCATTTAGGACTGGAAAACAAACGCGAGCTCACCTTACAAGAAACACACTTTGCTTTAGAGAAAAGAGCACTCTTCTACTCTACTGTGTTTCCTAGAGGGCCAGAACAGTGAGCTTGCTCAGAAAAAAAAAACTGTGCTTCCTGCACAAACGGGCCATATCTAGTTCAACTCTGCTTAGGAAACTGACAAGAACAGTAGCTCCTCTTCACTCCGATACACTGTACTTGCTGGGAAAAGATGCGAGTGCTATTTGCCAGGTGTATGGCAATGGGAGCGCAATAGTGACTTTCCTTACCAGAAAACAACTCTTTTTCTAGGACCACAAACTGCATGTGATTCAATTCCATTTAGGACTAGGAAACAAACGCTAGCTCGCCTTACAAGAAACACACACTGCTTTTGAGAAAAGAGCACTCTTCTATTCTACTGTGTTTCCTAAGTGTTCCGAGCAGTGAGCTTGCTCAGAACAAAAAAACTGTGCTTCCTACACACACGGCCATATCTAGATCAAGTCTGATTAGGAACCTGACAAGAACAGTAGATCCTTTTCAGTCCAATACACTGTACTTGCTGGGAACAGACGCCAGTGCTATTTGTCCTGTGTATGGCAAAGGCAGTGCAATATTGACTCTTCTTACCAGAAAACAACTCTTGCTCGTAGGACCAGAAAATGCATGGGATTCAACTCCATTTAGGACTGGGAAACAAATGCTAGCTCTGCTTACAAGAAACACACTCTGCTTTTGAGAAAAGAGCACTCTTCTACTCTACTGTGTTTCCTATGGGGTCCAAACAGTGAGCTTGCTCAGAATAAAAGAACTGTGCTTCCTACACACACCGACCATATCTAGTTCAACTCTGCTTAGGAAACTGACAAGATCAGTAGCTCCTCTTCAGTCCAATACACTGTACTTGCTGGGAAGACGCGAGTGCTATTTGCACTGTGTATGGCAATAGGAGTGCAATAGTGACTTTCCTTACCAGAAAACAACTCTTGCTCGTAGGACCAGAAACTGCATGTGATTCAACTCCATTTAGGACTGGGAAACAAACGCTAGCTCGCCTTCCAAAAACACACTCTGCTTTTGAAAAAAGAGCACTCTTCTACTCTACTGTGTTTCCTATGGGGTCTGAACAGTGAGCTTGCTCAGAACAAAAGAACTGTGCTTCCTACAAACACGGCCATATCTAGGTCAATTCTGCTTAGAAATCTGACAAGAACAGTAGCTCTTCTTCAGTCCAATACACTGAACTTGCTCGGAACAGACACCAGTGCTATTTTTCCTGTATATGGCAATGGCAGCACAATATTGACTCTTCTTACCAGAAAACAACTCTTGCTCGTAGGACTAGAAATTGCATGGGATTCAACTCTATTTAGGACTGGGAAACAAACGCTAGCTCTCCTTACAAGAAACACACTCTGCTTTTGAGAATAGAGCACTCTTCTACTCTTCTGTGTTTCCTATGGGGTCCAAACAGTGAGCTTGCTCAGAACAAAAGAACTGTGCTTCCTAAACACACCGACCATATCTAGTTCAACTCTGCTTAGGAAACTGACAAGAACAGTAGTTCCTATTCAGTCCAATACACTGTACTTGCTGGGAACAGAAGCGAGTGCTATTTGCACTGTGTATGGCAATGGGTGCACAATATTGACTTTTCTTACCTGAAAACAACTCTTGCTCATAGGACCGGAAACTGCCTGTGATTGAACTCCATTTAGGACTAGGAAACAAACGCCAGCTTGCCTTACAAGAAACAGACTCTGCTTTAGAGAAAAGAGCACTCTTCTACTCTACTGTGTTTCCTATATGGCCAGAACAGTGAGCTTGCTCAGAACAAAAGAACTGTGCTTCCTACACACACGGGCCATATCTAGTTCAACTCTGCTTAGGAAACTGACAAGTACAGTAGCTCCTCTTCAGTTCAATACACTGTACTTGCTGGGAACAGACGCGAGTGCTATTTGCACTGTGTATAACAATGGGAGCGCAATAGTGACTTTCCTTACCAGAAAACAACTCTTGCTCGTAGGACCAGAAACTGCATGTGATTCCATTCCATTTAGGACTGGAAAACAAATGCTATCTCACCTTACAAGAAACACACTCTGCTTTTGAGAAAAGAGCAGTCTTCTACTCCACTGTGTTTCCTATGGGGTCCGAAAAGTGAGCTTGCTCAGAATAAAAGAAATGTGCTTCCCACACGCATGGGCCATATCTAGTTCAACTCTGCTTAGGAAACTGACAAGAACAGTAGCTCCTCTTCAGTCCAATACACTATACTTGCTGGGAGTGCTATTTGCACTGTGTATGGCAATGGGAGTGCAATAGTGACTTTCCTTACCCGAAAACAACTTTTGCTCATAGGATCAGAAACTGCATGTGATTCAACTCCATTTAGGACTGGGAAACAAATGCTAGCTCGCCTTACAAGAAACACACTCTGCTTTTGAGAAAAGAGCACTCTTCCACTCTACTGTGTTTCCTATGGGGTCCAAACAGTGAGCTTGCTCAGAACAAAAAAACTGTGCTTCCTACACACACGGCCATATCTAGTTCAATTCTGCTTATAAACCTGACAAGAACAGTAGATCCTCTTCAGTCAAATACACTGTACTTGCTGGGAACTGACGTGTGTGCCATTTGCACTGTGTATGGCATTTGGAGCGCAATAGTGACTCTTCTTACCATAAAACAACTCTTGCTCGTAGGACCAGAAACTGCATGTGATTCAACTCTATTTATGACTGGGAAACAAACGCTAGCTGGCCTTACAAGAAACACACTCTGCTTTAGAGAAAAGAGCACTCTTCTACTCTACTGTGTTTATTATAAGGCCTGAACAGTGAGCTTGCTCAGAACAAAAGAACCTTGCTTCCTACACACACACCGATATCTAGTTCAATTCTGCTTAGGAACCTGTCAAGAACAGTAGGTCCTCTTCAGTCGAATACACTGTACTTGCTGGGAACATACGCGAGTGCTATTTGAACTGTGTATGGCAATTGGCGCACAATAGTGACTCATCTTACCAGAAAACAACTCTTGCTTGTAGGACCAGAAACTGCATGTGATTCAACTCCATTTAGGACTGGGAAACAAATGCTAGCTCGCCTTACATGAAACACACTCTGCTTTTGAGAAAAGAGCACTCTTCTACTCTACTGTTTTTCCTATGGGGTCGAAACAGTGAGCTTGCTCAGAACAAAAAAACTGTGCTTCCTACACACACGGGCCATATCTATTTCAACTCTGCTTAAAAAACTGACAAGAACAGTAGCTCCTCTTCAGTCCAGTACACTGTACTTGCGGGGAACAGACGCCAGTGCTATTTGCAGTGTGTATGGCAATTAGAGCACAATAGTGACTCGTCTTACCAGAAAACAACTCTTGCTCGTAGGACAAAAAACTGAATGTGACTCAACTCCATTTAGGACTGGGAAACAAACGCTAGCTCGCCTTCCAAGAAACACCCTCTGCTTTTGAGAAAATAGCACTCTTCTATTCTACTGTGTTTTCCATGTGTTCCGAACAGTGAGCTTGCTCAGAAAAAAAAACCTGTGCTTCCTACACACACGGACCATATCTAGTTCAACTCTGCTTAGGAAACTGAAAAGAACAGTAGCCTCTCTTCAGTTCAATACACTGTACTTGCTGGGAACAGATGCCAGTGCTATTTGCACTGTGTATGGCAAAGGGATTGCAATAGTCACTTTCCTTACCAGAAAAAAACTCTTGCTCATAGGACCAGAAACTGCATGTGCTTCCACTCCTTTTAGGACCTGGAAACAAATGCTATCTCACCTTACAAGAAACACACTCTGCTTTTGTGAAAAGAGCAGTCATCTACTCTAATGTGTTTCCTATGGGGTCCGAACAGTGAGCTTGCTCAGAACAAAACAACTGTGCTTCCTACACACACGGGCCATATCTAGTTCAAATCTGCATAGGAAACTAACAAGAACAGTAGCTCCTCTTCAGTCCAATACACTATACTTGCTGGGAACAGAGGGGAGTGCTATTTGCACTGTGTATGGCAATGGGAGCACAATAGTGACTTTCCTTACCAGAAAACAACTCTTGCTCATAGTATCAGAAACTGCATGTGATTCAACTCCATTTAGGACTGGGAAACAAATGCTAGCTCGCCTTACAAGAAACACACTCTGCTTTTGAGAAAAGAGCACTCTTCTACTCTACTGTTTTTCCTTTAGGCCCAGAACAGTGAGCTTGCTCAGAAAAAAAGAACTGTGCTTCCTACACACACAGGCCATATCTAGTTCAATTCTGCTTAGGAAACTGACAAGAACAGTAGACTTCTTCAGTCCAATATACTGCACTTGCTGGGAACAGACGCCGGTGCTATTTACACTGTTTATGGCAATAGAGCACAATAGTGACTCTTCTTACCAGAAAACATCTCTTGCTCGTAGGACAAGAAACTGCATGTGATTCAACTCCATTTAGGACTGGGAAAAAAACGCTAGCTCGCCTTACAAGAAACACACTCTGCTTTTGAGAAAAGAGCACTCTTCTACTCTACTGTGTTTCCTATAGTGCCACAACAGTGAGCTTGCTCAGAACAAAAGAACTGTGCTTCCTACACACACGGGCCATATCTAGTTCAACTCTGCTTAGGAAACTGACAAGAACAGTAACTACTCTTCAGTCCAATACACTCTACTTGCTGGGAACAGACGCGAGTGCTATTTGCACTGTGTATGGCAAAGGGAGCGCAATAGTGACTTTCCTTACCAGAAAACAACTCTTGCTCGTAGGACCAAAAACTGCATGTGATTCAACTCCATTTAGGACTGGGAAACTAACGCTAGCTCGCCTTACAAGAAACACACTCGGCTTTGAGTAAATAGCACTCTTCTACTCTTCTGTGTTTCCCATAGGTCCAGAACAGTGAGCTTGCTCAGAACAAAAGAACTGTGCTTCCTACACACACGTGCCATATCTAGTTCATCTCTCCTTAGGAAACTGACAAGAACAGTGGCTCTTCTTCAGTCCAATACACTGTACATTCTGGGAACAGACGCGATTGCTATTTGTACTGTGTATGGCAATGGGAGGGCAATAGTGACTCTTCTTACCAGAAAACAACTCTTGCTCATAGGAGCAGAAACTGCATGTGATTTAACTCCATTACGACTGGGAAACAAATGCTAGCTCGCCTTACAAGAAACACACTGTGCTTTTCAGAAAAGGGCACTCTTCTACTCTACTGGTTTTCCTATGGGGTCCGAACAGTGAGCTTGCTCAGAACAAAAGAACTGTGCTTCCTACACACACGGGCCATATCTAGTTCAATTCTGCTTAGGAAACTGACAAGGACAGTAGCTCCACTTCAGTCAAATACACTGTACTTGCTGGGAACAGACACGAGTGCTATTTGCACTGTGTATGGCAATGGGAGCACAATAGTGACTTTCCTTACCAGAAAACAACTCTTGCTTGTAGGACCAGAAACTGCATGTGATTCAACTCCATTTAGGACTGGGGAACAAACGCTAGCTCGCCTTACAAGAAACACACTCTGCTTTTGAGAAAAGAGCACTCATCTACTCTACTGTGTTTCCTTTAGGCCCAGAACAGTGAGCTTGCTCAGAACAAAAGAACTGTGCTTCCTACACACACGGGCCATATCTAGTTCAACTCTCCTTAGGAAACTGACAAGTAGCTCCTCTTCAGTCCAATACACTCTACTTGCTTGGAACAGACGTGAGTGCTATTTGCACTGTGTGTGGCAATGGGAGCGCAGTAGTGACTTTCCTTAACAGAAAACATCTCTTGCTCGTAGGACCAGAAACTGCATTTGATTCAACTCCATTTAGGACTGGGAAACAAACGCTAGCTCGTCTTACAAGAAACACACTCTGCTTTTGAGAAAAGAGCAGTCTACTACTCTACTGTGTTGCTTATATGAAAAGAACAGAGAGCTTGCTCAGAACAAAAGAACTGTGCTTCCTACACACATGGCCTTATCTAGTTCAATTCTGCTTAGGAAACTGACAAGAACAGTAGATCCTCTTCTGTCCAATACACTGTACGTGCTGGGAACAGATGCCAGTGCTATTTGCCCTGTGTATGACAATGGGAGCGCAATAGTGACTCTTCTTACAAGAAAACAACTCTTGCTCGTAGGACCAGAAACTGCATGTGATTGAACTCCATTTAGGACTGGGAAACAAACGCTAGCTCGCCTTACAAGGAACACACTCTGCTTTTGAGAAAAGAGCACTCTTCTACTCTACTGTGTTTCCTATGGGGATCGAACAGTGAGCTTGCTCAGAACAAAAAATCTGTGCTTCCTACACAAGGGCCATATCTAGTTCAACTCTGCTTAGGACACTGACAAGAACAGTAGCTCCTCTTCAGTCCAATACACTGTACTTGCTGGGAACAGACGTGAGTACTAATTGCACTTTGTATGGCAATGGGATGGCAATAGTGACTCTTCTTACCAGAAAACAACTCTTGCTCGTAGGACCGCAAACTGCATGTGACTCAAATCCATTTAGCACTGGGAAACAAACGCTAGCTTGTCTTACAAGGAACACACTCTGCTTTTGAGAAAAGAGCACTTTCTACTCTACTGGGTTTCCTATAGGGCCAGAACAGTGAGCTTGCTCAGAACAAAAGAACTGTACTTCCTACACACACGGGCCATATATAGTTCAATTCTGCTTAGGAAACTGACAAGAACAGTAGATCCTCTTCAGTCCAACACACTGTACTTGCTGGGAACAGATGCGAGTGCTATTTGTACTGTGTATGGCAATGGGAGTGCAATAGTGACTCTTCTTACCAGAAAACAACTCTTGCTCTTAGGACCAGAAACTGCATTTGATTCAACTCCATTTAGGACTGGGAAACAAACGCTAGCTCGCCTTACAAGTAACACACTCTGCCTTTGAGAAAAGAGCACTCTTCTACTCTACTGTGTTTCCTATAGGGCCAGAACAGTGAGCTTGCTCAGAACAAAAGAACTGTGCTTCCTACACACATAGGCCATATCTGGTTCAACTCTGCTTAGGAATCTGAGAAGAAAAGTAGCTCCTCTTAAGTCCAATACTCTCTAAAGCCTGGGAACATACGCGAGTGCAATTTGCAATGTGTATGGTAATGGGAGCGCAATAGTGACATTCCTTATCAGAAAACAAGTCTTGCTGTTAGGACCAAAAACTGCATGTGATTCAACTTCATTTAGAACTGGGAAAGAAACGCTAGCTCGCCTTACAAGAAACACACTCTGCTTTTGAAAAAAAAGAGCACTCTTCTACTCTTCTGTGTTTCCTATAGGGCCAGAACAGTGAGCTTGCACAGAACAAAAGAAGTGTGCTTCCTACACACACGGCCATATCTAGTTCAATTCTGCTTAGGATACTGACAAGAACAGTATCTCATCTTCAGTTAAAATACACTGTATATGCTGGGAACAGACACCAGTGCTATTTGCCCTGTGTATGACAATGGGAGCGCAATAGTGACTCTTGTTACCAGAAAACAACTCTTGCTCATAGAACCAGAAACAGCATGTAACTCCACTCCATTTTGGACTGGGAAAGAAACACTAGCTCACCTTACAAGAAATACATTCTGCTTTTGAGAAAAGAGCACTCTTCTACTCTACTGTGTTTCCTGTAGGGCCAGAACAGAAAGCTTGCTCAGAACAAAAGAACTGTGCTTCCTACACACACGGGCCATATATAGTTGAATTCTGCTTAGGAAACTCACAAGAACAGTATGTCCTCTTCAGTCAAAATACACTGTATATGCTGGGAACAGACACCAGTGCTATTTGCCCTGTGTATGACAATGGGAGCGCAACAGTGACTCTTCTTACCAGAAAACAACTCTTGCTCATACGACCAGAAACTGCATGTGATTCAACTCCATTTAGGACTGGGAAACAAACGCTAGCTCGCCTTACAAGAAACACACTCTGCTTTTGAGAAAAGAGCACTCTTCTACTCTACTGTGTTTCCTATAGGGCCAGAACAGTGAGCTTGCTCAGAACAAAAGAACTGTGCTTCCTACACACACGGGCCATATCTAGTTCAACTCTGCTTAAGAAACTGACAAGAATAGTAGCTCCTCTTCAGTCCAATACCATGTACTTGGTGGGAACAGACGCGAGTGCTATTTGCACTGTGTATGGCAGTGGGAGTGCAATAGTGACTTTCCTTACCAGAAAAGAACTCTTGTTCGTAGGACCAAATACTGCATGTGATTCAACTCCATTTAGTACTGGGAACCAAACGCTAGCTCGCCTTACAAGAAACACACTCTGCTTTTGAGAAAAGAGCACTCTTCTACTCTACTGTGTTTCCTATAGGGCCAAAACAGTGAGCATGCTCAGAAAAAAAGAACTGTGCTTCCTACACACAGGGGCCATATCTAGTTCAATTCTGCTTAGGAAACTGACAAGAATAGTAGATCCTCTTCAGTCCAATACACTGTACATGCTGGGAACAGACGCCAGTGCTATTTGCCCTGTGCATGACAACGCGAACGCAATAGTGACTCTTCTTACCAGAAAACAACTCTTGCTCGTAGGACCAGAAACTGCATGTGATTCAACTCCATTAGGACTGGGAAACACACACTAGCTCACCTTACAAGAAACACACTCTCCTTTTGAGAAAAGAGCACTCTTGTACTCTACTGTGTTTCCTATGGGGTCCGAACAGTGAGCTTGCTCAGAACAAAAAAACTTTGCTTCCTACACACACGGGCCATACCTAGTTCAACTCTGCTTAGGAAACTGACAAGAACAGTAACTCCTCTTCAGTCCAATACACTGTACTTGCTGGGAACAGACGCGAGTGCTATTTGCACTGTGTATGGCAATGGGAGCACAATTGTGACTCTTCCTACCAGAAAAGAACTCTTGCTCGTAGGACCGCAAACTGCATGTGATTCAACTCCATTTAGGACTGGGAAACAAACGCTAGCTCGCCTTACAAGAAACACACTCTGCTTTGAGAAAAGAGCACTCTTCTACTCTACTGTTTTTCCTTTAGGCCCAGAACAGTGAGCTTGCTCAGAAAAAAAGAACTGTGCTTCCTACACACACAGGCCATATCTAGTTCAATTCTGCTTAGGAAACTGACAAGAACAGTAGACTTCTTCAGTCCAATATACTGCACTTGCTGGGAACAGACGCCGGTGCTATTTGCACTGTTTATGGCAATAGAGCACAATAGTGACTCTTCTTACCAGAAAACATCTCTTGCTCGTAGGACCAGAAACTGCATGTGATTCAACTCCATTTAGGACTGGGAAAAAAATGCTAGCTCGCCTTACAAGAAACACACTCTGCTTTTGAGAAAAGAGCACTCTTCTACTCTACTGTGTTTCCTATTGGGCCACAACAGTGAGCTTGCTCAGAACAAAAGAACTGTGCTTCCTACACACACGGGCCATATCTAGTTCAACTCTGCTTAGGAAACTGACAAGAACAGTAACTACTCTTCAGTCCAATACACTCTACTTGCTGGGAACAGACGCGAGTGCTATTTGCACTGTGTATGGCAAAGGGAGCGCAATAGGGACTTTCCTTACCAGAAAACAACTCTTGCTCGTAGGACCAAAAACTGCATGTGATTCAACTCCATTTAGGACTGGGAAACTAACGCTAGCTCGCCTTACAAGAAACACACTCGGCTTTGAGTAAATAGCACTCTTCTACTCTTCTGTGTTTCCCATAGGTCCAGAACAGTGAGCTTGCTCAGAACAAAAGAACTGTGCTTCCTACACACACGTGCCATATCTAGTTCAACTCTCCTTAGGAAACTGACAAGAACAGTGGCTCTTCTTCAGTCCAATACACTGTACATTCTGGGAACAGACGCGATTGCTATTTGTACTGTGTATGGCAATGGGAGGGCAATAGTGACTCTTCTTACCAGAAAACAACTCTTGCTCATAGGAGCAGAAACTGCATGTGATTTAACTCCATTACGACTGGGAAACAAATGCTAGCTCGCCTTACAAGAAACACACTGTGCTTTTCAGAAAAGGGCACTCTTCTACTCTACTGGTTTTCCTATGGGTCCGAACAGTGAGCTTGCTCAGAACAAAAGAACTGTGCTTCCTACACACACGGGCCATATCTAGTTCAACTCTGCTTAGGAAACTGACAAGGACAGTAGCTCCACTTCAGTCAAATACACTGTACTTGCTGGGAACAGACACGAGTGCTATTTGTACTGTGTATGGCAATGGGAGCGCAATAGTGACTTTCCTTACCAGAAAACAACTCTTGCTTGTAGGACCAGAAACTGCATGTGATTCAACTCCATTTAAGACTGGGGAACAAACGCTAGCTCGCCTTACAAGAAACACACTCTGCTTTTGAGAAAAGAGCACTCATCTACTCTACTGTGTTTCCTTTAGGCCCAGAACAGTGAGCTTGCTCAGAACAAAAGAACTGTGCTTCCTACACACACGGGCCATATCTAGTTCAACTCTGCTTAGGAAACTGACAAGTAGCTCCTCTTCAGTCCAATACACTCTACTTGCTTGGAACAGACGTGAGTGCTATTTGCACTGTGTGTGGCAATGGGAGCGCAGTAGTGACTTTCCTTAACAGAAAACATCTCTTGCTCGTAGGACCAGAAACTGCATTTGATTCAACTCCATTTAGGACTGGGAAACAAACGCTAGCTCGTCTTACAAGAAACACACTCTGCTTTTGAGAAAAGAGCAGTCTGCTACTCTACTGTGTTGCTTATATGAAAAGAACAGAGAGCTTGCTCAGAACAAAAGAACTGTGCTTCCTACACACATGGCCTTATCTAGTTCAATTCTGCTTAGGAAACTGACAAGAACAGTAGATCCTCTTCTGTCCAATACACTGTACATGCTGGGAACAGACGCGAGTGCTATTTGCACTGTGTATGGCAAAGGGAGCACAATAGTGTTTTTCCTTACTAGAAAACAACTCTTGCTGGTAGGACCAAAAACTGCATGTGATTCAACTCCATTTAGGACTGGGAAACAAATGCTAGCTCGCCTTACAAGAAACACACTCTGCTTTTGAGAAAAGAGCACTCTTCTACACTACTGTGTTTCCTATGGTGTCCGAATAGTGAGCTTGCTCAGAACAAAAGAACTGTGCTTCCTACACACACGGGCCATATCTAGTTCAACTCTGCTTAGAAGACTGACAAGAACAGTAGCTCCTCTTCAGTCCAATACACTGTACTTGCTGGGAACAGACGCGAGTGCTATTTGCACTGTGTATGGCAATGGGAGCACATTAGTGACATTCCTTACCAGAAAACAACTCTTGCTCATAGGAAAAAAAACTGCATGTGACTCAACTCCATTTAGGACTGGGAAAGAAACGCTAGCTCGCCTTACAAGAAACACACTCTGCTTTTGAGAAAAGAGCACTCTTCTACTCTACTGTGTTTCCTATATGGCCAGAACAGTGAACTTGCTCAGAACAAAAGAACTGTGCTTCCTACACACAGGGGCCATATCTAGTTCAACTCTGCTTAGGAAACTGACAAGAACAGTAGCTCCTCTTCAGTCCAATACTCTGTACATGCAGGGAACAGACGCGAGTGCTATTTGCACTGAGTATGGCAATGAGAGCACAATAGTGACTCTTCTTACAAGAAAAAAACTCTTGCTCGTAGGACCAGAAACTGCACGGGATTCAATTCCATTTCTGACTGGGAAAAAAACACTAGCTTTCCTTTCAATAAACACACTCTGCTTTTGAGAAAAAAGCACTCTTCTACTCTACTGTGTTTCCTATGGGGTCCAAACAGTGAGCTTGCTCAGAACAAAAGAACTGTGCTTTCTACACACATGGCCATATCTAGTTCAATTCTGCTTAGGAACCTGACAAGAACAGTAGATCCTCTTCAGTCCAATACACTGTACTTGCTGGGAACCAAGTCCAGTGCTATTTGCCCTGTTTATGTCAATGGGAGCGCAATAGTGACTCTTCTTACCAGAAAACAAATCTTGCTCGTAGGACCAGAAACTGCATGTGATTCAAATCCATTTAGGACTGGGAAACAAACGCTAGCTCGCCTTACAAGAAACACACTCTGCTTTTGAGAAAAGAGCACTCTTCTACTCTACTTTGTTTCCTATAGGGCCAGAACAGAGTGCTTGCTCAGAACAAAAGAACTGTGCTTCCTACATACAGGGCCATATCTAGTTCAATTCTGCTTAGGAAACTGACAAGAACAATAGATCCTTTTCAGTCTAATACACTGTACATGCAGGGAACAGATGCCAGTGCTATATGCACTGTGTATGGCAATGGGAGCGCAATAGTGACTCTTATTACCAGAAAAAAACTCTTGCTCGTAGGACCAGAAACTGCACGGGATTCAATTCCATTTCTGACTGGGAAACAAACACTAGCTTGCCTTTCAAGAGACACACTCTGCTTTTGAGAAAAGAGCACTCTTCTACTCTACAGTGTTTCCTATGGTGTCCGAACAGTGAGCTTGCTCAGAACAAAAAAACTGTGTTTCCTACACACACGGGCTGTATGTAGTTCAACTCTGCTTAGGAAACTGACAAGAACAGTAGCTCCTCTTCAGACTAATACACTGTACTTGTTGGAAACAGACGCGAGTGCTATTTGCACTGTGTATGGCAAAGGGAGCACAATAGTGACTTTCCTTACCAGAAAACAAATCTTGCTGGTAGGACCAAAAACTGCATGTGATTCAACTCCATTTAGGACTGGGAAACAAACGCTAGCCTGCTTTACATGAAAAACACTCTGTTTTTGAAAAAGAGCACTCTTCTACTCTACTATGTTTCCTATAGGGCCTCAACAGAGAGCTTGCTCAGAACAAAAGAACTGTGCTTCCTACATACACGGCCATATCTAGTTCAATTCTGCTTAGGAAACTGACAAGAACAATAGATCCTTTTCAGTCCAATACACTGTACATGCTGGGAACAGACGCCAGTGCTATTTGTACTGTGTATGGCAAAGGGAGCCCAATAGTGACTCTTCTTACGAGAAAACTACTCTTGCTCGTAGAACCAAAAACTGCATGTGACTCAACTCCATTTAGGACTGGGAAACAAACGCTAGCTAGCCTTACAAGAAACACACTCTGCTTTTGAGAAAAGAGCACTCTTCTACTCTACTGTGTTTCCTATAGGGCCAGAACAGTGAGCTTGCTCAGAACAAAAGAACTGTGCTTCCTACACACACGGGCCATATCTAGTTCAATTCTTCTTAGGAAACTGACAAGAACAGTGGAACCTCTTCAGTCCAATACACTGTACGTGCTGGGAAAAGACGCCAGTGCTATTTGCCCTGTGTGGCAATGGGAGCACAATAGTGACTTTCCTTACCAGAAATAAACTCTTGCTCGTAGGACCAGAAACTGCATGTGATTCAACTCCATTTAGGACTGGAGAACAAACAATAGCTTGCCATACAAGAAACACACTCTGCTTTTGAGAACAGAGCACTCTTCGACTCTACTGTGTTTCCTATAGGGTCCGAACAGTGAGCTTGCTCTGAACAAAACAACTGTGCTTCCTACACACACGGCCATATCTAGTTCAATTCTGCTTATGAACCTGACAAGAACAGTAGATCCTCTTTAGTCCAGTACACCGTACTTGCTGGGAACAGACGCCATTGCTATTTGTCCTGTGTATATGGCAATGGCATCGCAATAGTGACTATTCTTACCATAAAAGAACTCTTGCTAGTAGGATTAGAAACTGCATGTGATTCAACTCCATTTAGGACTGGGAAACAAACGCTAGCTCGCCTTTCAAGAAACACACTCTGCTTTTGAGAAAAGAGCACTCTTCTACTCTACTGTGTTTCCTAGAGGGCCAGAACAGAGAGATTGCTCAGAACAAAAGAACTGTGCTTCCTACATACAGGGCCATATCTAGTTCAATTCTGCTTAGGATACTGAAAAGAAAATAGATCCTTTTCAGTGCAATACACTGTACATGCTGGGAACAGACGCGAGCGCTATTTGCCCTGTGTATGACAATGGGAGCGCAATAGTGACTCTTCTTACCAGAAAACAACTCTTGCTCGTAGGACCAGAAACTGCATGTGATTCAACTCCATATAGGACTGGGAAAAAAACACTAGCTGGACTTACAAGAAACACACTCTACTTTTGCGAAAAGAGCACTCTTCTACTCTACTGTGTTTCCTATGGTGTCCGAACAGTGAGCTTGATCAGAACAAGAGAACTGTGCTTCCTACATACACGGGCCATATCTAGTTCAACTCTGCTTAGAAAACTGACAAGAACAGTAGCTCCTCTTCATTCCAATACACTGTACTTGCTGGGAACAGACGCGAGTGCTATTTGCACTGTGTATGGCAATGAGAGGACAATAGTGACATTCCTTACCAGAAAACAACTCCTGCTCATAGGAAAAAAAACTGCATGTGATTCAACTCCATTTAGAACTGGGAAATAAATGCTAGCTCGCCTTACAAGAAACACACTCTGCTTTTGAGAAAAGAGCATTCTTCTACTCTACTGTGTTTCATATAGGGCCAAAACAGTAAGCTTGCACAGAACAAAAGAAGTGTGATTCCTACACACACGGCAATATCTAGTTCAATTCAGCTTAGGAAACTGACAAGAACAGTATACCCTCTTCAGTCAAATACACTGCACATGCTGGGAACAGACACCAGTGCTATTTGCCCTGTGTATGACAATGGGAGCACAATAGTGACTCTTCTTACCAGAAAACAACTCTTGCTCGTAGGACCAGAAACTGCAAGTGACTCAACTCCATTTAGGACTGGGAGAGAAACGCTAGCTCGCCTTACAAGAAACACACTCTGCCTTTAAGAAAAGAGCACTCTTCTACTCTACTGTGTTTCCTATAGGGCCAGAACAGTGAACTTGCTCAGAACAAAAGAACTGTGCTTCCTACACACAGCGGCCATTTCTAGTTCAACTCTGTTTCGGAAACTGAAAAGAACAGTAGCTCCTCTTCAGTCCAATACTCTGTACATGCAGGGAACAGACGCGAGTGCTATTTGCACTGGGTATGGCAATGGCAGCGCAATAGTGACTCTTCTTACAAGAAAAAAACTCTTGCTCGTTGGACCAGAAACTGCACGGGATTCAATTCCATTTCTGACTGGGAAACAAACACTAGCTCGCCTTTCAATAAACACACTCTGCTTTTGAGAAAAGAGCACTCTTCTACTCTACTGTGTTTCCTATGGGGTCCAAACAGTGAGCTTGCTCAGAACAAAAGAACTGTGCTTTCTACACACATGGCCATATCTAGTTCAATTCTGCTTAGGAACCTGACAAGAACAATAGCTCCTCTTCAGTCCAATACACTGTACTTGCTGGGAAACAAAGCCAGTGCTATTTGCCCTGTGTATGACAATGGGAGCGCCATAGTGTCTCTTCTTACCAGAAAACAAATCTTGCTCATAGGACCAGAAAGTGCATGTGATTCAACTCCATTTAGGACTGGGAAACAAACGCTAGCTCGCCTTACAAGAAACACACTCTGCTTTTGAGAAAAGAGCACTCTCCTGCTCTACTGTGATTCCAATGGGGTCCGAACAGTTAGCTTGCTCAGAAAAAAAGAACTTTGCTTCCTACACACACGTGCCATATCTAGTTCAACTCTGCTTAGGAAACTGACAAGAACAGTAGCTCCTCTTCAGTCCAATACACTGTACTTGCTGGAAACAGACGCGAGTGCTATTTGCACTGCATATGGCAAAGGGAGCACAATAGTGATTTTCCTTACTAGAAAACAACTCTTGCTGGTAGGACCAAAAACTGCCTGTGATTCAACTCCATTTAGGACTGGAAAACAAACGCCAGCTCGCCTTACAAGAAACACACTCTGCTTTTGAGAAAAGAGCACTCTTCTACTCTACTGTGTTTCCTAAAGGGCCAGAACACAGAGCTTGCTCAGAACAAAAGAACTGTGCTTCCTACATACAGGGCCATATCTAGTTCAATTCTGCTTAGGAAACTGACAAGAACAATAGATCCTTTTCAGTCCAATACACTGTAAATGCTGGGAAAAGACGCGAGTGCTATTTGCCCTGTGTATTACAATGGAAGCGCAATAGTGACTCTTCTTACCAGAAAACAACTCTTGCTCGTAGGACCAAAACTGCATGTGATTCAACTCCATATAGGACTGGGAAAAAAACACTAGCTGGACTTACAAGAAACACACTCTGCTTTTGAGAAAAGAGCACTCTTCTACTCTACTGTGTTTCCTATATGGCCAGAATAGAGAGCTTGCTCAGAAAAAAAGAACTGTGCTTCCTACACACACGTGCCATATCTAGTTCAACACTGCTTAGGAAACTGACAAGAACTGTAGCTCCTCTTCAGTCCAATACACTGTACTTGCTGGGAACAGACGCGAGTGCTATTTGCACTGTATATGCCAATGGGAGCGCAATAGTGACATTCCTTACCAGAAAAAAACTCTTGCTCATAGGACCAAAAACTGCATGTGATTCAACTCCATTTAGAACTGGGAAATAAATGCTAGCTCGCCTTACAAGAAACACACTCTGCTTTTGAGAAAAGAACACTCTTCTACTCTACTGTGTTTCCTATAGGGCCAGAACAGTAAGCTTGCACAACACAAAAGAAGTGTGCTTCCTACACACACGGGCCATATGTAGTTCAATTCAGCTTAGGAAACTGACAAGAACAGTATACCCTCTTCAGTCAAATACACTGCACATGCTGGGAACAGACACCAGTGCTATTTGCCCTGTGTATGAAAATTGGAGCGCAATAGTGACTCTTCTTACCAGAAAACAACTCTTGCTTGTAGGACCAAAAACTGCATGTGACTCAACTCCATTTAGGACTGGGAAAGAAACGCTAGCTCGTCTTACAAGAAACACACTCTGCTTTTGAGAAAAGAGCACTCTTCTACTCTACTGTGTTTCCTATAGGGCCAGAACAGTGAACTTACTCAGAACAAAAGAACTGTGCTTCCTACACACAGGGGCCATATCTAGTTCAACTCTGCTTAGGAAACTGACAAGAACAGTAGCTTCTCTTCAGTCCAATACTCTGTACATGCAGGGAACAGACGCCAGTGCTATATGCACTGTGTATGGCAATGGGAGCGCAATAGTGACTCTTATTACCAGAAAAAAACTCTTGCTCATAGGACCAGAAACTGCACGGGATTCAATTCCATTTCTGACTGGGAAACAAACACTAGCTTGTCTTTCAAGAAACACACTCTGCTTTTGAGAAAAGAGCACTCTTCTACTCTACAGTGTTTCCTATGATGTCCGAACAGTGAGCTTGCTCAGAACAAAAGAACTGTGCTTCCTACACAAATGGACCATATCTAGTTCAACTCTGCTTAGGAAACTGACAAGAACAGTAGCTCCTCTTCAGTCCTATACACTGTACTTGATGGGAACAGACGCGAGTGCTATTTGCACTATGTATGGCAATGGGAGCGCAATAATGACTTTCCTTTCCAGAAAACAACTCTTGCTCATAGGACCAGAAACTGCATGTGATTCAACTTCATTTAGGACTGGGAAACCAACGCTAGCTCGACTTACAAGAAACACACTCTGCTTTTGAGAAAAGAGCACTCTTGTACTCTACTGTGTTTCCTATAGGGCCAGAACAGAGAGCTTGCTCAGAACAAAAGAACTGTGCTTCCTACATACACGGCCATATCTAGTTCAATTCTGCTTAGGAAACTGACAAGAACAATAGATCCTTTTCAGGCCAATTAACTGTACATGCTGGGAACAGACGCGAGTGCTATTTGCACTATGTATGGCAATGGGAGCGCAATAGTGACTCTTCTTACCAGAAAACAACTCTTTCTCGTAGGACCAGAAACTGCATGTGATTCAACTCCAATTAGGACTGGGAAACAAACGCTAGCTCGCCTTACAAGCAACACACTCTGCTTTTGAGAAAAGAACACTATTCCACTCTACTGTGTTTTCTATAGGGCCAGAACAGAGAGCTTGCTCAGAACAAAAGAACTGTGCTTCCTACATACACGGCCATATCTAGTTCAATTCTGCTTAGGAAACTGACAAGAACAGTAGCTCCTCTTCAGTCCAATACACTGTACTTGCTGGGAACAGACGTGAGTGTTATTTGAACTATGTATGGAAATGGGAGCGCAATAATGACTTTCCTTTCCAGAAAACAACTCTTGCTCGTAGGACGAGAAACTGCATGTGATTCAACTCCATTTAGGACTGGGAAAAAAACGCTTGCTTGCCTTACAAGAAACACACTCTCCTTTTGAGAAAAGAGCACTCTTCTACTCTACTGTGTTTCTTATGGGGTCCAAACAGTGAGCTTGCTCAGAACAAAAGAACTGTGCTTCCTACACACACGGGCCATATCTAGTTCAACTCTGCTTAGGAAACTGACAAGAACAGTAGCTCCTCTTCAGTCCAATACACTGTACTTGCTGGAAACAGACACGAGAGCTATTTGCACTGTGTATGACAAAGGGAGCACAATAGTGACTTTCCTTACCAGAAAACAACTCTTGCTGGTAGGACCAAAAACTGCATGTGATTCAACTCCATTTAGGACTGAGAAACAAACGCTAGCTCGCCTTAAAAGAAACACACTCTGCTTTTGAGAAAAGAGCACTCTTGTACTCTACTGTGTTTCCTATAGCGCCAGAACAGAGAGTTTGCTCAGAACAAAAGAACTGTGCTTCCTACATACACGGCCATATCTAGTTCAATTCTGCTTAGGAAACTGACAAGAACAATAGATCCTTTTCAGTCCAATACACTGTACATGCTGGGAACAGAGGCGAGTGCTATTTGCACTATGTATGGCAATGGGAGCGCAATAGTGACTTTCCTTACCAGAAAAAACTCTTGCTCGTAGGACCAAAAACTGCATGTGACTCAACTCCATTTAGGACTGGGTAACAAACGCTAGCTAGCCTTACAAGAAACACACTCTGTTTTTGAGAAAAGAGCACTCTTCTACTCTACTGTGTTTCCTATAGGGCCAGAACAGTGAGCTTGCTCAGAACAAAAGAACTGTGCTTCCTGCACACACGGGCCATATCTAGTTCAACTCTGCTTAGGAAACTGACAAGAACAGTAGCTCCTCTTCAGTCCTATACACTGTACTTGCTGGGAACAGACGGGAGTGCTATTTGCACTGTGTATGGCAATGGGAGCACAATAGTGACTTTCCTTACCAGAAAACAACTCTTGCTCGTAGGACCAGAAACTGCATGTGATTCAACTCCATTTAGGACTGGGAAACAAACGCTAGCTCGCCTTACAAGAAACACACTCTGCTTTTGAGAAAAGAGCACTCTTCTACTCTACTGTGTTTTCAATGGGGTCCAATCAGTGAGCTTGCTCAGAACAAAAAAAAACTGTGCTTCCTACACACACGGCCATATCTAGTTCAAGTCTGCTTAGGAAACTGACAAGAACAGTGCAATCTCTTCAGTCCAATACACTGTACAGGCTGGGAACAGACGCAAGTGCTATTTGCCCTGTGTATGACAATGGGAGCGCAATAGTGACTCTTCTTAACAGAAAACAACTCTTGCTCGTAGGACAAGAAACAGCATGTTATTCAACTCCATATAAGGCTGGGAAAAAAACACTAGCTGGCCTTACAAGAAACACACTCTGCTTTTGAGAAAAGAGCACTCTTCTACTCTACTGTGTTTCCTATGGGGTCCGAACAGTGAGCTTGCTCAGAACGAAAGAACTGTGCTTCCTGCACACATGGGCCATATCTAGTTCAACTCTGCTTAGGAAACTGACAAGAACAGTAGCTCCTCTTCAGTACGATACACTGTACTTGCTGGGAACAGATGCGAGTGCTACTTGTACTATGTATGGCAATGGGAGCACAATAATAACTTTCCTTACCAGAAAACAACTCTTGCTCGTAGGACCAGAAACTGCATGTGATTCAACTCCATTTAGGACTGGGAAACAAACGCTAGCTCGCCTTACAAGAAACACACTCTGCTTTTGAGAAAAGAGCACTCTTCTACTCTACTGTGTTTCCTATGGTGTCCGAACAGTGAGCTTGCTCAGAACAAGAGAACTGTGCTTCCTACACACACGGGCCATATCTAGTTCAACTCTGCTTAGGAAACTGACAAGAACAGTAGCTCCTCTTCAGTCCTATACACTGTACTTGCTGGGAACAGACGGGAGGGCTATTTGCACTGTGTACGGCAATGGGAGCGCAATAGTGACTTTCCTTACCAGAAAACAACACTTGCTCGTAGGACCAGAAACTGCATGTGATTCAACTCCATTTAGGACTGGGAAACAAACGCTAGCTCGCCTTACAAGAAACACACTCTGCTTTTGAGAAAAGAGCACTCTTCTACTCTACTGTGTTTTCAATGGGGTCCAATCAGTGAGCTTGCTCAGAACAAAAAAAAAACTGTGCTTCCTACACACACGGCCATATCTAGTTCAAGTCTGCTTAGGAAACTGACAAGAACAGTGCAATCTCTTCAGTCCAATACACTGTACATGCTGGGAACAGACGCCAGTGCTATTTGCCCTGTGTATGGCAATGGGAGCACAATAGTGACTTTCCTTACCAGAAATAAACTCTTGCTCGTAGGACCAGAAACTGCATGTGATTCAACTACATTTAGGACTGGGAAACAAACGCTAGCTTGCCGTACAGGAAACACACTCTGCTTTTGAGAAAAGAGCACTCTTCTACTCTACTGTGTTTCCTATAGGGTCCGAAAAGTGAGCTTGCTCTGAACAAAAGAACTGTGCTTCCTACACACACTGCCATATCTAGTTCAATTCTGCTTAGGAACCTGACAAGAACAGTAGATCCTCTTCAGTCCAATACACCGTACTTGCTGAGAACAGATGCCAGGGCTATTTGTCCGGTGTATGACAATGGCAGTGCAATAGTGACTATTCTTACCATAAAACAACTCTTGCTGGTAGGATTAGAAACTGCATGTGATTCAACTCCATTTAGGACTGGGAAACAAACGCTAGCTCACCTTTCAAGAAACACACTCTGCTTTTGAGAAAAGAGCACTCTTCTACTCTACTGTGTTTCCTATGGGGTCCGAACAGTGAGCTTGCTCAGAACAAAAGAACTGTGCTTCCTACACACACGGGCTGTATCTAGTTCAACTCTGCTTAGGAAACTGACAAGAACAATAGCTCTTCTTCAGACTAATACACTGTACTTGATGGAAACAGACACGAGTGCTATTTGCACTGTGTATGGCAAAGGGAGAGCAATAGTGACTTTCCTACCAGAAAACAACTCTTGCTCGTAGGACCAAAAACTGCATGTGATTCAACTCATTTAGGACTGGGAAACAAACGCTAGCTCGCGTTACAAGCAACACCCTCTGCTTTTGAGAAAAGAACACTATTCTACTCTACTGTGTTTCCTATAGGGCCAGAACAGAGAGCTTGCTCAGAACAAAAGAACTGTGCTTCCTACATACACGGCCATATCTAGTTCAATTCTGCTTAGGAAACTGACAAGAACAGTAGCTCCTCTTCAGTCCAATACACTGTACTTGCTGGGAACAGACGTGAGTGCTATTTGCACTATGTATGGAAATGGGAGCGCAATAATGACTTTCCTTTCCAGAAAACAACTCTTGCTCGTAGGACGAGAAACTGCATGTGATTCAACTCCATTTAGGACTGGGAAAAAAACGCTTGCTTGCCTTACAAGAAACACACTCTCCTTTTGAGAAAAGAGCACTCTTCTACTCTACTGTGTTTCTTATGGGGTCCGAACAGTGAGCTTGCTCAGAACAAAAGAACTGTGCTTCCTGCACACACGGGCCATATCTAGTTCAACTCTGCTTAGGAAACTGACAAGAACAGTAGCTCCTCTTCAGTCCAATACACTGTACTTGCTGGAAACAGACACGAGTGCTATTTGCACTGTTTATGGCAAAGGGAGCACAATAGTGACTTTCCCTACCAGAAAACAACTCTTGCTAGTAGGACCAAAAACTGCATGTGATTCAACTCCATTTAGGACTGAGAAACAAACGCTAGCTCGCCTTAAAAGAAACACACTCTGCTTTTGAGAAAAGAGCTCTCTTGTACTCTACTGTGTTTCCTATAGCGCCAGAACAGAGAGCTTGCTCAGAACAAAAGAACTGTGCTTCCTACATACACGGCCATATCTAGTTCAATTCTGCTTAGGAAACTGACAAGAACAATAGATCCTTTTCAGTCCAATACACTGTACATGCTGGGAACAGACGCGAGTGCTATTTGCACTATGTATGGCAATGGGAGCGCAATAGTGACTTTCCTTACCAGAAAACACTCTTGCTCGTAGGACCAAAAACTGCATGTGACTCAACTCCATTTAGGACTGGGTAACAAACGCTAGCTAGCCTTACAAGAAACACACTCTGTTTTTGAGAAAAGAGCACTCTTCTACTCTACTGTGTTTCCTATAGGGTCAGAACAGTGAGCTTGCTCAGAACAAAAGAACTGTGCTTCCTACACACACGGGCGATATCTAGTTCAATTCTGCTTAGGAAACTGACAAGAACAGTGGAACCTCTTCAGTCCAATACACTGTACATGCTGAGAACAGACGCCAGTGCTATTTGCCCTGTGCATGGCAATGGGAGCACAATAGTGACTTTCCTTACCAGAAATAAACTCTTGCTCGTAGGACCAGAAACTGCATGTGATTCAACTACATTTAGGACTGGGAAACAAACGCTAGCTTGCCGTACAAGAAACACACTCTGCTTTTGAGAAAAGAGCACTCTTCTTCTCTACTGTGTTTCCTATAGGGTCCGAAAAGTGAGCTTGCTCTGAACAAAAGAAATGTGCTTCCTACACACACGGCCATATCTAGTTCAATTCTGCTTAGGAACCTGACAAGAACAGTAGATCCTCTTCAGACCAATAAACCGTACTTGCTGAGAACAGACGCCAGGGCTATTTGTCCGGTGTATGACAATGGCAGTGCAATAGTGACTATTCTTACCATAAAACAACTCTTGCTCGTAGGATTAGAAACTGCATGTGATTCAACTCCATTTAGGACTGGGAAACAAACGCTAGCTCGCCTTAAAAGAAACACACTCTGCTTTTGAGAAAAGAGCACTCTTCTACTCTACTGTGTTTCCTAGAGGGCCAGAACAGAGAGCTTGCTCAGAACAAAAGAACTGTGCTTCCTACATACAGGGCCATATCTAGTTCAGTTCTGCTTAGGAAACTGACAAGTACAATAGATCCTTTTCAGTCCAATACACTGTACATGCTGGGAACAGACGCAAGTGCTATTTGCCCCGTGTATGACAATGGGAGCGCAATAGTGACTCTTCTTAACAGAAAACAACTCTTGCTCGTAGGACAAGAAACAGCATGTTATTCAACTCCATATAAGGCTGGGAAAAAAACACTAGCTGGCCTTACAAGAAACACACTCTGCTTTTGAGAAAAGAGCACTCTTCTACTCTACTGTGTTTCCTATGGGGTCCGAACAGTGAGCTTGCTCAGAACAAAAGAACTGTGCTTCCTGCACACACGGGCCATATCTAGTTCAACTCTGCTTAGGAAACTGACAAGAACAGTAGCTCCTCTTCAGTACGATACACTGTACTTGCTGGGAACAGACGGGAGGACTATTTGCACTGTGTATGGCAATGGGAGCGCAATAGTGACTTTCCTTACCAGAAAACAACTCTTGCTCGTAGGACCAGAAACTGCATGTGATTCAACTCCATTTAGGACTGGGAAACAAACGCTAGCTCGCCTTACAAGAAACACACTCTGCTTTTGAGAAAAGAGCACTCTTGTACTCTACTGTGTTTTCAATGGGGTCCGAACAGTGAGCTTGCTCAGAACAAAAAAAACTGTGCTTCCTACACACACGGCCATATCTAGTTCAAGTCTGCTTAGGAAACTGACAAGAACATTAGCACCTATTCAGTCCAATACTCTGTACTTTCTGGGAAGAGACGCGAGTGCTATTTGCACTGTGTATGGCAATGGTTGCGCAATTGCGACTTTCCCTACCAGAAAACAATTCTTGCTCGTAGGACCAGAAACTGCATGTGATTCAACTCCATTTAGGACTGGGAAACAAATGCTAGCTCGCCTTACATGAAACACACTCTGCTTTTGAGAAAAGAGCACTCTTCTACTCTACTGTGTTTCCTATGGGGTCCGAAAAGTGAGCTTGCTCAGAACAAAAGAACTGTGCTTCCTACACACACGGTCCATATGTAGTTCAACTCTGCTTAGGAAACTGACAAGAACAGTAGTTCCTATTCAGTCCAATACACTGTACTTGCTGGGAACAGACGCGAGTGCTATTTGTCCTGTGTATGGCAATGGGAGTGCAATAGTGACTCTTCTTACCAGAAAACAGCTCTTGCTCATAGGAATAGAAACTGCATGTGATTCAACTCCATTTAGGACTGGGAAACAAACGCTAGCTCGCCTTACAAGAAAAACACTCTGCTTTTGAGAAAAGAGCACTCTTCTATGCCACTGTGTTTCCTATGGGGTCCAAACAGTGAGCTTGCTCAGAACAAAAGAACTGTGCTACCTTCACACACGGGCCATATCTAGTTCAACTCTGCTTAGGAAACTGACAAGAACAGTAGCTCCTCTTCATTCCGATACACTGTACTTGCTGAGAACAAACGCGAGTGCTACTTGCACTGTGTATGGCAATTGGAGCACAATAGTGACTCGTCTTACCAGAAAACAACTCTTGCTCGTAGGACAAAAAACTGCATGTGACTCAACTCCATTTAGGACTGGGAAACAAACTCTAGCTCGCCTTACAAGAAACACACTCTGTTTTTGAGAAAAGAGCACTCTTCTACTCCACAGTGTTTCCTAAAGGGCCAGAACAGTGAGCTTGCTCAGAACAAATGAACTGTGCTTCCTAGACACACGCGCCATATCTAGTTCAACTCTGCTTAGGAGACTGACCAGAACAGTAACGCCTCTTCAGTCCAATACACTGTACTTCCTGGGAACAGACGTGAGTGCTATTTGCACTGTGTATGGCAATGAGAGCGCAATAGTGGCTTTCCTTACCAGAAAACAACTCTTGCTCGTAGGACCACACACTGCTTGTGATTCAACGCCATTTAGGACTGGGAAACAAATGCTAGGTCGCCTTACAAGAAACACACTCTGCTTCTGAGAAAAGAGCACACTTCTACTCTACTGTGTTTCCTATGGGGTCCAAACAGTGAGCTTGCTCAGAACAAAAGAACTGTGCTTCCTACACACATCGACCATATCTTGTTCAACTCTGCTTAGGAAACTGACAAGAACAGTAGCTCCTCTTCAGTCCAATACACTGTACTTGCGGGGAAGAGACGAGAGTGCTATTTGCACTGTGTATGGCAATTGGAGCACAATAGTGACTCGTCTTACCAGAAAACAACTCTTGCTCGTAGGCAAAAATACTGCATGTGACTCAACTCCATTTAGTTCTAGGAAACAAACGCTAGCTCGCCTTACAAGAAACGCACTCTGCTTTAGAGAAAAGAGCACTCTTCTACTCTACTGTGTTTCCTATGGGGTCCGAACAATGAGCTTTCTCAGAACAAAAGAACTGTGCTTCCTACACACACAGCCATATCTAGTTCAATTCTGCTTAGGAACCTGACAAAACAGTAGCTCCTCTTCAGTCCAATACACTGTACTGCTGGGAACAGACACCAGTGCTATTTGTCCTGTGTATGGCAATGGCAGTGCAATAGTGACTATTCTTATCATAAAACAACTCTTGCTCATAGGACCAGAAACTGCATGTGATTCAACTCCGTTTAGGACTGGGAAACAAATGCTAGCTCGCCTTACATGAAACACACTCTGCTTCTGAGAAAACAGCACTCTTCTACTCTACTGTGTTTCCTATGGGGTCCAAACAGTGAGCTTGCTCAGAACAAAAGAACTGTGCTTCCTACACACATCGACCATATCTAGTTCAACTCTGCTTAGGAAACTGACAAGAACAGTAGCTCCTCTTCAGTCCAATACACTGTACATGCGGGGAAGAGACCCGAGTGTTATTTGCACTGTGTATGGCAATTGGAGCACAATAGTGACTCGTCTTACCAGAAAACAACTCTTGCTCGTAGGACCAGAAACTGCATGTGATTCAACTACATTTAGGACTGGGAAACAAACGCTTGCTTGCCTTACAAGAAACACATTCTGCTTTTGAGAAAAGAGCACTCTTCTACTCTACTGTGTTTCCTACAGGGTCCAAACAGTGAGCTTACTCAGAACAAAAGAACTGTAATTCCTACACACATGGACCATATCTAGTTCAACTCTGCTTAGGAAACTGACAAGAACAGTAGCTCCTATTCAGTCCAATACACTGTGCTTGCTGGGAACAGACGCGAGTGCTATTTGCACTGTGTATGGCATTTGGAGCACAATAGTGACTCTTCTTACCAGAAAACAACTCTTGCTCGTAGGACCAAAAACTGCCTGTGACTCAACTCCATTTAGGACTGGGTAACAAACGCTAGCTAGCCTTACAAGAAACACACTCTGTTTTTGAGAAAAGAGCACTCTTCTACTCTACTGTGTTTCCTATAGGGCCAGACCAGTGAGCTTGCTCAGAACAAAAGAACTGTGCTTCCTACACACACGGGCCATATCTAGTTCAATTCTGCTTAGGAAACTGACAGGAACAGTGGAACCTCTTCAGTTCAATACACTGTACATGCTGGGAACAGACGCCAGTGCTATTTGCCCTGTGTATGGCAATGGGAGCACAATAGTGACTTTCCTTACCTGAAATAAACTCTTGCTCGTAGGACCAGAAACTGCATGTGATTCAACTACATTTAGGACTGGGAAACAAATGCTAGCTTGCCGTACAAGAAACACACTCTGCTTTTGAGAAAAGAGCACACTTCTACTCTACTGTGTTTCCTATAGGGTCCGAAAAGTGAGCTTGCTCTGAACAAAAGAAATGTGCTTCCTACACACACGGCCATATCTAGTTCAATTCTGCTTAGGAACCCTACAAGAACAGTAGATCCTCTTCAGTCCAATACACCGTACTTGCTGAGAACAGACGCCAGGGCTATTTGTCCGGTGTATGACAATGGCAGTGCAATAGTGACTATTCTTACCATAAAACAACTCTTGCTCGTAGGATTAGAAACTGCATGTGATTCAACTCCATTTAGGACTGGGAAACAAACGCTAGCTCACCTTTCAAGAAACACACTCTGCTTTTGAGAAAAGAGCACTCTTCTACTCTACTGTTTTTCCTAGAGGGCCAGAACAAAGAGCTTGCTCAGAACAAAAGAACTGTGCTTCCTACATACAGGGCCATATCTACTTCAGTTCTGCTTAGGAAACTGACAAGAACAATAGATCCTTTTCAGTCCAATACACTGTACATGCTGGGAACAGACACGAGTGCTATTTGCCCTGTGTATGACCATGGGAGCGCAATATTGACTCTTCTTCCCAGAAAACAACTCTTGCTCGTAGGACAAGAAACAGCATGTTATTCAACTCCATATAAGGCTGGGAAAAAAACACTAGCTGGCCTTAAAAGAAACACACTCTGCTTTTGAGAAAAGAGCACGCTTCTACTCTACTGTGTTTCCTAAGGGTTCCGAACAGTGAGCTTGCTCAGAACAAAAGAACTGTGCTTCCTGCACACAAGGGGCATATCTAGTTCAACTCTGCTTCGGAAACTGACAAGAACAGTAGCTCCTCTTCAGTACGATACACTGTACTTGATGGGAACAAAGCCAGTGCTATTTGCACTGTGTATGGCAATGGGAGCGCAATAGTGACTCTTCTTATCAGAAAACAACTCTTGCTCGTAGGACCAGAAACTGATTGTGATTCAACTCCATTTAGGACTGGGAAACAAACGCTAGCTCCCCTTACAAGAAACACAATCTGCTTTTGAGAAAAGAGCACTCTTCTACTGTACTGTGTTTCCTATAGGGCCAGAACAGTGAGCTTGCTCAGAACAAAAGAACTGTACTTCCTACACACACGGGCCATATCTAGTTCAACTCTGCTTAGGAAACTGAGAAGAAAAGTAGCTATTCTTCATGCCAATACACTGTACATGCTGGGAACAGACGCGAGTGCAATTTGCACTGTGTATGGCAATGAGAACACAATAGTGACATTCCTTACCAGAAAACAACTCTTGCTCATAGGACCAAAAACTGCATGTGATTCAACTCCATTTAGAACTGGGAAATAAATGCTAGCTCGCCTTACAAGAAACACACTCTGCTTTTGAGAAAAGAGCACTCTTCTACTCTAATGTGTTTCCTGTAGGGCCAGAACAGTGAGCTTGCTCAGAACAAAAGAACTGTGCTTCCTACACACAGGGGCCATATCTAGTTCAACTCTGCTTAGGAAACTGAGAAGAGCAGTCTCTCCTCTTCAGTCCAATACACTGTACTTGCTGGGAAGACAAGGGAGTGCTATTTGCACTGTGTATGTCAATGGGAGCGCAATAGTGACTTTCCTTACCAGAAAACAACTCTTGCTCGTGGGACCAGATACTGCATGTGATTCAACTCCATTTAGGACTGGGAAACAAACGCTAGCTCACCTTACAAGAAACACAGTCTGCTTTTGAGAAAAGAGCACTCTTCTACTCTACTGTGTTTCCTATGGGGTCCGAACAGTGAGCTTGCTCAGAACATAATAACTGTGCTTCCAACACACACGGGCCATATCTAGTTCCAATCTGCTTAGGAAACTGAAAAGAACAGTAGCTCCTCTTCAGTCTGATACACTCTACTTGCTGAGAACAGACGAGAGTGCTATTTGCACTGTGTATAACAATGGTTGCGCAATAGCGACTTTCCTTACCAGAAAACAACTCTTGCTCGTAGGACCAGAAACTGCATGTGATTCAACTCCATTTAGGACAGGGAAACAAATGCTAGCTCGCCTTACATGAAACACACTCTGCTTTTGAGAAAAGAGCACTCTTCTACTCTACTGTGTTTCCTATGGGGTCCGAAGAGTTAGCTTGCTCAGAACAAAAGAACTGTGCTTCCTACACACGGGCCATATCTAGTTCAACTCTGCTTAGGAAACTGACAAGAACAGTAGCTCCTCTTCAGTCCAATACACTGTACTTTCGGGGAAGAGACGCGCGTGCTATTTGCACTGTGTATGGCAATTGGAGCACAATAGTTACTCGTCTTACCAGAAAACAACTCTTGATCGTAGGACAAAAAACTGCATGCTACTCAACTCCATTTAGGACTGGGAAACAAACGCGAGCTCGCCTTACAAGAAACACACTCTGCTTTAGAGAAAAGAGCACTCTTCTTCTCTACTGTGTTTCCTATATGGCCAAAACAATGAGCTTGCTCAGAACAGAATAACTGTGCTTCCTACACACATAGGCCATATCTAGTTCAACTCTGCCTAGGAAACTGACAAGAACAGTAGCTCCTCTTCAGTCCGATACACTGTACTTGCTGAGAACAGAAGCGAGTGCTACTTGCACTGTGTATGGCAATTGGAGCACAATAGTGACTCGTCTTACCAGAAAACAACTCTTGCTCTTAGTACAAAAAACTGCATGTGACTCAACTCCATTTAGGACTGGGAAACAAACTCTAGCTCGCCTTACAAGAAACACACTCTGCTTTAGAGAAAAGAGCACTCTTCTACTCTACTGTGTTTCCTATGGGGTCCAAACAGAGAGCTTGCTCAGAACAAAAGAACTGTGCTTCCTACACACACGGACCATATGTAGTTCAACTCTGCTTAGGAACCTGACAAGAACAGTAGCTCCTCTTCAGAAAAATACACTGTATTTGCTGTGAACAGACGCGAGTGCTATTTGCACTATGTATGGCAATGAGAGCACAATAGTGACTTTCCTTACCAGAAAACAACTCTTGCTCGTAGGACAAAAAACTGCATGTGAGTCAACTCCATTTAGGACTGGGAAACAAACGCAAGCTCGCTTTCCAAGAAACACACTCTGCTATTGATAAAAGAGCACTCTTCTACTCTACTGTGTTTCCTATGTGTTCGGAACAGTGAGCTTGCTCAGAACAAAAAAACTGTGCTTCCTACAAACACGGCCATATCTAGTTCAACTCTGCTTAGGAACCTGACAAGAACAGTAGAACCTCTTCAGTCCAATACACTGTACTTGCTGGGAACAGACGCCAGTGCTATTTGTCCTGTGTATGGCAATGGCAGCACAATAGTGACTCTTCTTACCAGAAAACAACTCTTGCTCGTAGGACCAGAAACTGCATGTGATTCAACTCCATTTAGGACTGGGAAACAAACGCTAGCTCGCTTTACAAGAAACACACTCTGCTATTGAGAAAAGAGCACTCTTCTACTCTACTTTGTTTCCTATAGGGCCAGAACAGTGAGCTTGCTCACAAAAAAAGAACTGTGCTTCCTACACACACGGGCCATATCTAGTTCAACTCTGCTTAGGAAACTGACAAGAACAGTAGCTCCTCTTCAGTCCTATACACTGTACTGGCTGGGAACAGACGGGAGGGCTATTTGCACTGTGTACGGCAATGGGAGCGCAATAGTGACTTTCCTTACCAGAAAACAACTCTTGCTCGTAGGACCAGAAACTGCATGTGATTCAACTCCATTTAGGACTGGGAAACAAACGCTAGCTCGCCTTACAAGAAACACACTCTGCTTTTGAGAAAAGAGCACTCTTCTACTCTACTGTGTTTTCAATGGTGTCCAAACAGTGAGCTTGCTCAGAACAAAAAAACTGTGCTTCCTACACACACGGCCATATCTAGTTCAAGTCTGCTTAGGAAACTGAAAAGAACATTAGCACCTATTCAGTCCAATACTCTGTACTTTCTGGGAAGAGACGCGAGTGCTATTTGCACTGTGTATGGCAATGGTTGCGCAATTGCGACTTTCCTTACCAGAAAACAATTCTTGCTCGTAGGACCAGAAACTGCATGTGATTCAACTCCATTTAGGACTGGGAAACAAATGCTAGCTCGCCTTACATGAAACACACTCTGCTTTTGAGAAAAGAGCACTCTTCAACTCTACTGTGTTTCCAATGGGGTCCGAAAAGTGAGCTTGCTCAGAACAAAAGAACTGTGCTTCCTACACACACGGACCATATGTAGTTTAACTCTGCTTAGGAAACTGACAAGAACAGTAGTTCCTATTCAGTCCAATACACTGTACTTGCTGGAAACAGACGCCAGTGCTATTTGTCCTGTGTATGGCAATGGGAGTGCAATAGTGACTCTTCTTACCAGAAAACAACTCTTGCTCATAGGAATAGAAACTGCATGTGATTCAACTCCATTTAGGACTGGGAAACAAACGCTAGCTCGCCTTACAAGAAAAACACTCTGCTTTTGAGAAAAGAGCACTCTTCTATGCCACTGTGTTTCCTATGGGGTCCAAACAGTGAGCTTGCTCAGAACAAAAGAACTGTGCTTCCTTCACACACGGGCCATATCTAGTTCAACTCTGCTTAGGAAACTGACAAGAACAGTAGCTCCTCTTCATTCCGATACACTGTACTTGCTGAGAACAAACGCGAGTGCTACTTGCACTGTGTATGGCAATTGGAGCACAATAGTGACTCGTCTTACCAGAAAACAACTCTTGCTCGTAGGACAAAAAACTGCATGTGACTCAACTCCATTTAGGACTGGGAAACAAACTCTAGCTCGCCTTACAAGAAACACACTCTGCTTTATAGAAAAGAGCACTCTTCTACTCTACTGTGTTTCCTATGGGGTCCAAACAGTGAGCTTTCTCAGAACAAAAGAACTGTGCTTCCTACACACACAGGCATATCTAGTTCAATTCTGCTTAGGAACCTGACAAGAACAGGAGCTCCTCTTCAGTCCAATACACTGTACTGCTGGGAACAGACGCCAGTGCTATTTGTCCTGTGTATGACAATGGTAGCGCAATAGTGACTATTCTTATAATAAAACAACTCTTGCTCGTAGGACCAGAAACTGCATGTGATTCAACTCCATTTAGGACTGGGAAACAAACGCTAGCTCGCCTTACAAGAAACACAATCTGCTTTAGAGAAAAGAGCACTATTCTACTCTACTGTGTTTCCTATAGTGCCAAAACAGTGAGCTTGCTCAGAACAAAAGAACTGTGCTTCCTACACACACGGGCCATATCTAGTTCAACTCTGTTTAGGAAAATGACAAGAACAGTAGCTCCTCTTCAGTCCGATACACTGTACTTGCTGGGAACAGACGCGAGTGCTATTTGCACTGTGTATGGCAATGGGAGCGCAATAGTGACTTTCCTTACCAGAAAACAACTCTTGCTCGTAGGACGAGAAACTGCATGTGATTCAACTCCGTTTAGGACTGGGAAACAATTGCTAGCTCGCCTTACATGAAACACTCTCTGCTTTTGAGAAAAGAGCACTCTTCTACTCTACTGTGTTTGCTATGGGGTCCAAACAGTGAGCTTGCTCAGAACAAAAGAACTGTGCTTCCTACACACAAGGACCATATGTAGTTCAACTCTGGTTAGGAAACTGACAAGAACAGTAGCTCCTATTCAGTCCAATACACTGTACTTGCTGGGAAAAGACGCGAGTGCTATTTGCCCTGTGTATGGCAATGGGAGAGCAATAGTGACTTTCCTTACCAGAAAAAAACTCTTGCTCGTAGGACCAGAAACTGCATGTGATTCAACTCCATTTAGGACTGGGAAACAAACGCTAGCACGCCTTACAAGAAACACACTCTACTTTTGAGAAAAGAGCACTCTTCTACTCTACTGTGTTTCCTATGGGGTCCAAACAGTGAGCTTGCTCAGAACAAAAGAACTGTGCTTCCTACACACATGGACCATATCTAGTTCAACTATGCTTAGGAAACTGACAAGAACAGTAGCTCCTATTCAGTCCAATACACTGTGCTTGCTGGGAACAGACGCGAGTGCTATTTGCACTGTGTATGGCATTTGGAGCGCAATAGTGACTCTTCTTACCAGAAAACAACTCTTGCTCGTAGGACCAAAAACTGCCTGTGACTCAACTCCATTTAGGACTGGGAAACAAACGCGAGCTTGCCTTACAAGAAACACACTCTGCTTTAGAGAAAAGAGCACTCTTCTACTCTACTGTGTTTCCTATAGGGCCAGAACAGTGAGCTTGCTCAGAACATAATAACTGTGCTTCCTACACACACGGGCCATATCTAGTTCAACTCTGCTTAGGAAACTGACAGGAACAATAGCTCCTCTTCAGTCTGATACACTGTACTTGCTGAGAGCAGACGCGAGTGCTACTTGCACTGTGTATGGCAATTGGAGCACAATTGTGACTCGTCTTACCAGAAAACAACTCTTGCTCGTAGGACAAAAAACTGCATGTGACTCAACTCCATTTAGGACTGGGAAACAAACTCTAGCTCGCCTTACAAGAAACACACTCTGCTTTTGAGAAAAGGGCACTCTTCTACTCTACTGTGTTTCCTATAGGACCAGAACAGTGTGCTTGCTCAGAACAAATGAACTGTGCTTCCTAGACACTCGGGCCATATCTAGTTCAACTCTGCTTAGGAGACTGACAAGAACAGCAGCTCCTCTTCAGTCCAATACACTGTACTTGTTGGGAACAGACGCGAGTGCTATTTGCACTGTGTATGGCAATGAGAGCGCAATAGTGACTTTCCTTACCAGAAAACAACTCTTGCTCATAGGACCACACACTGCATGTGATTCAACGCCATTTAGGACTGGGAAACAAATGCTAGCACGCCTTAGAAGAAACAAACTCTGCTTCTGAGAAAAGAGCACTCTTCTACTCTACTGTGTTTCCTATGGGGTCCAAACAGTGAGCTTACTCAGAACAAAAGAACTGTGCTTCCTACACACATCGACCATATCTAGGTCAACTCTGCTTTGAAACTGACAAGAACAGTAGCTCCTCTTCAGTCCAATACACTGTACTTGCGGGGAAGAGACGAGAGAGCTGTTTGCACTGTGTATGGCAATTGGAGCACAATAGTGATTCGTCTTACCAGAAAACAACTCTTGCTCGTAGGACAAAAAACTGCATGTGACTCAACTCCATTTAGGTCTGGGAAACAAACGCTAGCTCGCCTTACAAGAAACACACTCTGCTTTAGAGAAAAGAGCACTCTTCTACTCTACTGTGTTTCCTATGGGGTCTGAACAGTGAGCTTTCTCAGAACAAAATAACTGTGCTTCCTACACACACAGCCATATCTAGTTCAATTCTGCTTAGGAACCTGACAAGAACAGTAGCTCCTCTTCAGTCCAATACACTGTACTGCTGGGAACAGACGCCAGTGCTATTTGTCCTGTGTATAGCAATGGCAGCGCAGTAGTGACTATTCTTATCTTAAAACAACTCTTGCTCGTAGGACCAGAAACTGCACGTGATTCACCTCCATTTAAGACTGGGAAACAAACGCTAGCTCGCCTTACAAGAAACACAATCTGCTTTAGAGAAAAGAGCACTCTTCTACGCTACTGTGTTTCCTATAGGGCCAGAAGAGTGAGCTTGCTCAGAACAAAAGAACTGTGCTTCCTACACACGGGCCATATCTAGTTCAACTCTGCTTAGGAAACTGACAAGAACAGTAGCTCCTCTTCAGTCCGATACACTGTACTTGCTGAGAACAGACACGAGTGCTATTTGAACTGTGAATGGCAATTGGAGCACAATAGTGACTCGTCTTACCAGAAAACAACTCTTGCTCGTAGGACAAAAAACTGCATGTGACTCAACTCCATTTACGACTATGAAACAAACTCTAGCTCGCCTTACAAGAAACACACTCTGCTTTTGAGAAAAGAGCACTCTTCTACTCTACTGTGTTTCCTATAGGGCCAGAACAGTGAGCTTGCTCAGAACAAATGAACTGTGCTTCCTAGACACACGGGCCATATCTAGTTCAACTCTGCTTAGGAAACTGACAAGAACAGTAGCTCCTCTTTAGTCCAATACACTGTACTTGCTGGGAACAGACGGGAGGGCTATTTGCACTGTGTATGGGAAAGACAGCACAATAGTGACTCTCCTTACCAGAAAACAACTCTTGCTCATAGGAACACAAACTGCATGTGATTCAACGCCATTTAGGACTGGGAAACAAATGCTAGCTCGCCTTACAAGAAACACTCTCTGCTTTTTAGAAAAGAGCACTCTTCTACTCTACTGTGTTTCCGATGGGGTCCAAACAGTGAGCTTGCTCAGAACAAAAGAACTGTGCTACCTACACACATGGACCATATCTAGTTCAACTCTGGTTAGGAAACTGACAAGAACAGTAGCTCCTATTCAGTCCAATACACTGTACATGTTGGGAACAGACGCGAGTGCTATTTGCACTGTGTATGGCATTTGTAGCACAATAGTGACTCTTCTTACCAGAAAACAACTCTTGCTCATAGGACCAAAAACTGCATGTGACTCAAATCCATTTAGGACTGTTAAACAAACGTGAGCTCGCCTTACAAGAAACACACTCTGCTTTTGAGAAAAGAGCACTCTTCTACTCTACTGTGTTTCCTATAGGGCCAGAACAGTGAGCTTGCTCAGAACATTATAACTGTGCTTCCTAAACACACGGGCCATATCTAGTTCAACTCTGCTTAGGAAACTGACAAGAACAGTAGCTCCTCTTCAGTCCGATACACTGTACTTGCTGGGAACAGACGCGAGTGCTATTAGCACTGTGTATGGCAAAGGGAGCGCAATAGTGACTTTCCTTACCAGAAAACAACTCTTGCTCGTAGGACCAGAAACTGCATGTGATTCAACTCCATTTAGGACTGGGAAACAAACGATAGCTTGCCTTACAAAAAACACACTCTGCTTTTGAGAAAAGAGCACTCTTCTACTCTACTGTGTTTCATTTTGGGTCCGAACAGTGAGCTTGCTCAGAACAAAAGAACTGTGCTTCCTACACACACGGCCATATCTAGTTCAATTCTGCTTAGGAACCTGACAAGAACAGGAGATACTCTTCAGTCCAATACACTGTAGTTGCTGGGAGCAGATGCCAGTGCTATTTGTCCTATGTATGGAAATGGCAGCGCAATAGTAAATCTTCTTAAAAGAAAACAACTCTTGCTCATAGGACCAAAAACTGCATGTGACTCAAATCCATTTAGGACTGGGAAACAAACGCGAGCTCGCCTTACAGGAAACAAACTCTGCTTCTGAGAAAAGAGCACTCTTCTACTCTACTGTGTTTCCTATGGGGTCCAAACAGTGAGCTTACTCAGAACAAAAGAACTGTGCTTCCTACACACATCGACCGTATCTAGTTCAACTCTGCTTAGGAAACTGACAAGAACAGTAGCCTCTCTTCAGTCCAATACACTGTACTTGCTGGGAACAGACGCGAGTGCTATTTGCCCTGTGTATGGCAATGGGATCGCAATAGTGACTTTCCTTACCAGAAAACTACTCTTGTTCGTAGGACCAGAAACTGCATGTGATTCAACTCCATTTAGGACTGGGAAACAAACGCTAGCTCGCCTTACAACAAACACACTCTGCTTTTGAGAAAAGAGCACTCTTCTACTCTACTGTGTTTTCAATGGTGTCCAAACAGTGAGCTTGCTCAGAACAAAAAAACTGTGCTTCCTACACACACGGCCATATCTAGTTCAAGTCTGCTTAGGAAACTGAAAAGAACATTAGCACCTATTCAGTCCAATACTCTGTACTTTCTGGGAAGAGACGCGAGTGCTATTTGCACTGTGTATGGCAATGGTTGCGCAATTGCGACTTTCCTTACCAGAAAACAATTCTTGCTCGTAGGACCAGAAACTGCATGTGATTCAACTCCATTTAGGACTGGGAAACAAATGCTAGCTCGCCTTACATGAAACACACTCTGCTTTTGAGAAAAGAGCACTCTTCTACTCTACTGTGTTTCCTATGGGGTCCGAAAAGTGAGCTTGCTCAGAACAAAAGAACTGTGCTTCCTACACACACGGACCATATGTAGTTCAACTCTGCTTAGGAAACTGACAAGAACAGTAGTTCCTATTCAGTCCGATACACTGTACTTGCTGAGAACAAACGCGAGTGCTACTTGCACTGTGTATGGCAATTGGAGCACAATAGTGACTCGTCTTACCAGAAAACAACTCTTGCTCTTAGTACAAAAAACTGCATGTGACTCAACTCCATTTAGGACTGGGAAACAAACTCTAGCTCGCCTTACAAGAAACACACTCTGCTTTATAGAAAAGAGCACTCTTCTACTCTACTGTGTTTCCTATGGGGTCCAAACAGTGAGCTTTCTCAGAACAAAAGAACTGTGCTTCCTACACAACAGACATATCTAGTTCAATTCTGCTTAGGAACCTGACAAGAACAGTAGCTCCTCTTCAGTCCAATACACTGTACTGCTGGGAACAGACGCCAGTGCTATTTGTCCTGTGTATGACAATGGTAGCGCAATAGTGACTATTCTTATAATAAAACAACTCTTGCTCGTAGGAACAGAAACTGCATGTGATTCAACTCCATTTAGGACTGGGAAACAAACGCTAGCTCGCCTTACAAGAAACACAATCTGCTTTAGAGAAAAGAGCACTCTTCTACTCTACTGTGTTTCCTATAGTGCCAAAACAGTGAGCTTGCTCAGAACAAAAGAACTGTGCTTCCTACACACACGGGCCATATCTAGTTCAACTCTGTTTAGGAAAATGACAAGAACAGTAGCTCCTCTTCAGTCCGATACACTGTACTTGCTGGGAACAGACGCGAGTGCTATTTGCACTGTGTATGGCAATGGGAGCGCAATAGTGACTTTCCTTACCAGAAAACAACTCTTGCTCGTAGGACGAGAAACTGCATGTGATTCAACTCCGTTTAGGACTGGGAAACAATTGCTAGCTCGCCTTACATGAAACACTCTCTGCTTTTGAGAAAAGAGCACTCTTCTACTCTACTGTGTTTCCTATGGAGTCAAAACAGTGAGCTAGCCCAGAACAAAAGAACTGTGCTTCCTACACACACAGCCATATCTAGTTCAATTCTGCTTAGGAACCTGACAAGAACAGTAGCTCCTCTTCAGTCCAATACACTGTACTGCTGGGAACAGACGCCAGTGCTATTTGTCCTGTGTATGACAATGGTAGCGCAATAGTGACTATTCTTATCATAAAACAACTCTTGCTCGTAGGACCAGAAACTGCATGTGATTCAACTCCATTTAGGACTGGGAAACAAACACTAGCTCGCCTTACAAGAAACACAATCTGCTTTAGAGAAAAGAGCACTCTTCTACTCTACTGTGTTTCCTATAGGGCCAAAACAGTGAGCTTGCTCAGAACAAAAGAACTGTGCTTCCTACACACACGGGCCATATCTAGTTCAACTCTGCTTAGGAAACTGACAAGAACAGTAGCTCCTCTTCAGTCTGATACACTGTACTTGCTGGGAATAGACGCGAGTGCTATTTGCACTGTGTATGGCAATGGCAGCACAATAGTGACTATTTTTACCATAAAACAACTCTTGCTCGTAGGACAGAAACTGCATGTGATTCCACTCCATTTAGGACTGGGAAACAAACGCTAGCTCGCCTTACAAGAAACACACTCTGCTTTAGAGAAAAGAGCACTCTTCTACTCTACTGTGTTTCCTATGGGGTCCAAACAGTGAGCTTGCTCAGAACAAAAGAACTGTGCTTCGTACACACACGGGCCATATCTAGTTCAAATCTGCTTAGGAAACTGACAAGAACAGTAGCTCCTCTTCAGTCCGATACACTGTACTTGCTGGGAACAGATGCGAGTGCTATTTGCACTGTGTATGGCAATGGCAGCACAATAGTGACTATTTTTACCATAAAACAACTCTTGCTCGTAGGACAGAAACTGCATGTGATTCCACTCCATTTAGGACTGGGAAACAAACGCTAGCTCGCCTTACAAGAAACACACTCTGCTTTAGAGAAAAGAGCACTCTTCTACTCTACTGTGTTTGCTATGGGGTCCAAACAGTGAGCTTGCTCAGAACAAAAGAACTGTGCTTCCTACACACAAGGACCATATGTAGTTCAACTCTGGTTAGGAAACTGACAAGAACAGTAGCTCCTATTCAGTCCAATACACTGTACTTGCTGGGAAAAGACGCGAGTGCTATTTGCCCTGTGTATGGCAATGGGAGCGCAATAGTGACTTTCCTTACCAGAAAACAACTCTTGTTCGTAGGACCAGAAACTGCATGTGATTCAACTCCATTTAGGACTAGGAAACAAACGCTAGCTCTCCTTACAAGAAACACACTCTGCTTTTGAGAAAAGAGCACTCTTCTACTCTACTGTGTTTCCTATAGGGCTAGAACAGTGAGCTTGCTCAGAACATAAGAACTGTGCTTTCTACACACACGGTCCTTATCTTGTTCAACTCTGCTTAGGAACCTGACAAGAACAGTAGCTCCTCTTCAGTCCGATACACTGTACTTGCTGGGAACAGACGCGAGTGCTATTTGCACTGTGTATGGCAATGGGAGAGCAATAGTGACTTTCCTTACCAGAAAAAAACTCTTGCTCGTAGGACCAGAAACTGCATGTGATTCAACTCCATTTAGGACTGGGAAACAAACGCTAGCACGCCTTACAAGAAACACACTCTACTTTTGAGAAAAGAGCACTCTTCTACTCTACTGTGTTTCCTATGGGGTCCAAACAGTGAGCTTGCTCAGAACAAAAGAACTGTGCTTCCTACACACATGGACCATATCTAGTTCAACTATGCTTAGGAAACTGACAAGAACAGTAGCTCCTATTCAGTCCAATACACTGTGCTTGCTGGGAACAGACGCGAGTGCTATTTGCACTGTGTATGGCATTTGGAGCGCAATAGTGACTCTTCTTACCAGAAAACAACTCTTGCTCGTAGGACCAAAAACTGCCTGTGACTCAACTCCATTTAGGACTGGGAAACAAACGCGAGCTTGCCTTACAAGAAACACACTCTGCTTTAGAGAAAAGAGCACTCTTCTACTCTACTGTGTTTCCTATAGGGCCAGAACAGTGAGCTTGCTCAGAACATAATAACTGTGCTTCCTACACACACGGGCCATATCTAGTTCAACTCTGCTTAGGAAACTGACAGGAACAATAGCTCCTCTTCAGTCTGATACACTGTACTTGCTGAGAGCAGACGCGAGTGCTACTTGCACTGTGTATGGCAAAGGGAGCGCAATAGTGACTTTCCTTACCAGAAAACAACTCTTGCTCGTAGGACCAGAAACTGCATGTGATTCAACTCCATTTAGGACTGGGAAACAAACGATAGCTTGCCTTACAAAAAACACACTCTGCTTTTGAGAAAAGAGCACTCTTCTACTCTACTGTGTTTCATTTTGGGTCCGAACAGTGAGCTTGCTCAGAACAAAAGAACTGTGCTTCCTACACACACGGCCATATCTAGTTCAATTCTGCTTAGGAACCTGACAAGAACAGGAGATACTCTTCAGTCCAATACACTGTAGTTGCTGGGAGCAGATGCCAGTGCTATTTGTCCTATGTATGGAAATGGCAGCGCAATAGTAAATCTTCTAAAAAGAAAACAACTCTTGCTCATAGGACCAAAAACTGCATGTGACTCAAATCCATTTAGGACTGGGAAACAAACGCGAGCTCGCCTTACAGGAAACAAACTCTGCTTCTGAGAAAAGAGCACTCTTCTACTCTACTGTGTTTCCTATGGGGTCCAAACAGTGAGCTTACTCAGAACAAAAGAACTGTGCTTCCTACACACATCGACCGTATCTAGTTCAACTCTGCTTAGGAAACTGACAAGAACAGTAGCCTCTCTTCAGTCCAATACACTGTACTTGCTGGGAACAGACGCGAGTGCTATTTGCCCTGTGTATGGCAATGGGATCGCAATAGTGACTTTCCTTACCAGAAAACTACTCTTGTTCGTAGGACCAGAAACTGCATGTGATTCAACTCCATTTAGGACTGGGAAACAAACGCTAGCTCGCCTTACAACAAACACACTCTGCTTTTGAGAAAAGAGCACTCTTCTACTCTACTGTGTTTTCAATGGTGTCCAAACAGTGAGCTTGCTCAGAACAAAAAAACTGTGCTTCCTACACACACGGCCATATCTAGTTCAAGTCTGCTTAGGAAACTGAAAAGAACATTAGCACCTATTCAGTCCAATACTCTGTACTTTCTGGGAAGAGACGCGAGTGCTATTTGCACTGTGTATGGCAATGGTTGCGCAATTGCGACTTTCCTTACCAGAAAACAATTCTTGCTCGTAGGACCAGAAACTGCATGTGATTCAACTCCATTTAGGACTGGGAAACAAATGCTAGCTCGCCTTACATGAAACACACTCTGCTTTTGAGAAAAGAGCACTCTTCTACTCTACTGTGTTTCCTATGGGGTCCGAAAAGTGAGCTTGCTCAGAACAAAAGAACTGTGCTTCCTACACACACGGACCATATGTAGTTCAACTCTGCTTAGGAAACTGACAAGAACAGTAGTTCCTATTCAGTCCGATACACTGTACTTGCTGAGAACAAACGCGAGTGCTACTTGCACTGTGTATGGCAATTGGAGCACAATAGTGACTCGTCTTACCAGAAAACAACTCTTGCTCGTAGGACAAAAAACTGCATGTGACTCAACTCCATTTAGGACTGGGAAACAAACTCTAGCTCGCCTTACAAGAAACACACTCTGCTTTATAGAAAAGAGCACTCTTCTACTCTACTGTGTTTCCTATGGGGTCCAAACAGTGAGCTTTCTCAGAACAAAAGAACTGTGCTTCCTACACACACAGACATATCTAGTTCAATTCTGCTTAGGAACCTGACAAGAACAGTAGCTCCTCTTCAGTCCAATACACTGTACTGCTGGGAACAGACGCCAGTGCTATTTGTCCTGTGTATGACAATGGTAGCGCAATAGTGACTATTCTTATAATAAAACAACTCTTGCTCGTAGGAACAGAAACTGCATGTGATTCAACTCCATTTAGGACTGGGAAACAAACGCTAGCTCGCCTTACAAGAAACACAATCTGCTTTAGAGAAAAGAGCACTCTTCTACTCTACTGTGTTTCCTATAGTGCCAAAACAGTGAGCTTGCTCAGAACAAAAGAACTGTGCTTCCTACACACACGGGCCATATCTAGTTCAACTCTGTTTAGGAAAATGACAAGAACAGTAGCTCCTCTTCAGTCCGATACACTGTACTTGCTGGGAACAGACGCGAGTGCTATTTGCACTGTGTATGGCAATGGGAGCGCAATAGTGACTTTCCTTACCAGAAAACAACTCTTGCTCGTAGGACGAGAAACTGCATGTGATTCAACTCCGTTTAGGACTGGGAAACAATTGCTAGCTCGCCTTACATGAAACACTCTCTGCTTTTGAGAAAAGAGCACTCTTCTACTCTACTGTGTTTCCTATGGAGTCAAAACAGTGAGCTAGCCCAGAACAAAAGAACTGTGCTTCCTACACACACAGCCATATCTAGTTCAATTCTGCTTAGGAACCTGACAAGAACAGTAGCTCCTCTTCAGTCCAATACACTGTACTGCTGGGAACAGACGCCAGTGCTATTTGTCCTGTGTATGACAATGGTAGCGCAATAGTGACTATTCTTATCATAAAACAACTCTTGCTCGTAGGACCAGAAACTGCATGTGATTCAACTCCATTTAGGACTGGGAAACAAACACTAGCTCGCCTTACAAGAAACACAATCTGCTTTAGAGAAAAGAGCACTCTTCTACTCTACTGTGTTTCCTATAGGGCCAAAACAGTGAGCTTGCTCAGAACAAAAGAACTGTGCTTCCTACACACACGGGCCATATCTAGTTCAACTCTGCTTAGGAAACTGACAAGAACAGTAGCTCCTCTTCAGTCTGATACACTGTACTTGCTGGGAACAGACGCGAGTGCTATTTGCACTGTGTATGGCAATGGCAGCACAATAGTGACTATTTTTACCATAAAACAACTCTTGCTCGTAGGACAGAAACTGCATGTGATTCCACTCCATTTAGGACTGGGAAACAAACGCTAGCTCGCCTTACAAGAAACACACTCTGCTTTAGAGAAAAGAGCACTCTTCTACTCTACTGTGTTTCCTATGGGGTCCAAACAGTGAGCTTGCTCAGAACAAAAGAACTGTGCTTCCTACACACACGGGCCATATCTAGTTCAAATCTGCTTAGGAAACTGACAAGAACAGTAGCTCCTCTTCAGTCCGATACACTGTACTTGCTGGGAACAGATGCGAGTGCTATTTGCACTGTGTATGGCAATGGCAGCACAATAGTGACTATTTTTACCATAAAACAACTCTTGCTCGTAGGACAGAAACTGCATGTGATTCCACTCCATTTAGGACTGGGAAACAAACGCTAGCTCGCCTTACAAGAAACACACTCTGCTTTAGAGAAAAGAGCACTCTTCTACTCTACTGTGTTTGCTATGGGGTCCAAACAGTGAGCTTGCTCAGAACAAAAGAACTGTGCTTCCTACACACAAGGACCATATGTAGTTCAACTCTGGTTAGGAAACTGACAAGAACAGTAGCTCCTATTCAGTCCAATACACTGTACTTGCTGGGAAAAGACGCGAGTGCTATTTGCCCTGTGTATGGCAATGGGAGCGCAATAGTGACTTTCCTTACCAGAAAACAACTCTTGTTCGTAGGACCAGAAACTGCATGTGATTCAACTCCATTTAGGACTAGGAAACAAACGCTAGCTCTCCTTACAAGAAACACACTCTGCTTTTGAGAAAAGAGCACTCTTCTACTCTACTGTGTTTCCTATAGGGCTAGAACAGTGAGCTTGCTCAGAACATAAGAACTGTGCTTTCTACACACACGGTCCTTATCTAGTTCAACTCTGCTTAGGAACCTGACAAGAACAGTAGCTCCTCTTGAGTCCGATACACTGTACTTGCTGGGAACAGACGCGAGTGCTATTTGCACTGTGTATGGCAATGGGAGAGCAATAGTGACTTTCCTTACCAGAAAAAAACTCTTGCTCGTAGGACCAGAAACTGCATGTGATTCAACTCCATTTAGGACTGGGAAACAAACGCTAGCACGCCTTACAAGAAACACACTCTACTTTTGAGAAAAGAGCACTCTTCTACTCTACTGTGTTTCCTATGGGGTCCAAACAGTGAGCTTGCTCAGAACAAAAGAACTGTGCTTCCTACACACATGGACCATATCTAGTTCAACTATGCTTAGGAAACTGACAAGAACAGTAGCTCCTATTCAGTCCAATACACTGTGCTTGCTGGGAACAGACGCGAGTGCTATTTGCACTGTGTATGGCATTTGGAGCGCAATAGTGACTCTTCTTACCAGAAAACAACTCTTGCTCGTAGGACCAAAAACTGCCTGTGACTCAACTCCATTTAGGACTGGGAAACAAACGCGAGCTTGCCTTACAAGAAACACAATCTGCTTTAGAGAAAAGAGCACTCTTCTACTCTACTGTGTTTCCTATAGGGCCAGAACAGTGAGCTTGCTCAGAACATAATAACTGTGCTTCCTACACACACGGGCCATATCTAGTTCAACTCTGCTTAGGAAACTGACAGGAACAATAGCTCCTCTTCAGTCTGATACACTGTACTTGCTGAGAGCAGACGCGAGTGCTACTTGCACTGTGTATGGCAAAGGGAGCGCAATAGTGACTTTCCTTACCAGAAAACAACTCTTGCTCGTAGGACCAGAAACTGCATGTGATTCAACTCCATTTAGGACTGGGAAACAAACGATAGCTTGCCTTACAAAAAACACACTCTGCTTTTGAGAAAAGAGCACTCTTCTACTCTACTGTGTTTCATTTTGGGTCCGAACAGTGAGCTTGCTCAGAACAAAAGAACTGTGCTTCCTACACACACGGCCATATCTAGTTCAATTCTGCTTAGGAACCTGACAAGAACAGGAGATACTCTTCAGTCCAATACACTGTAGTTGCTGGGAGCAGATGCCAGTGCTATTTGTCCTATGTATGGAAATGGCAGCGCAATAGTAAATCTTCTTAAAAGAAAACAACTCTTGCTCATAGGACCAAAAACTGCATGTGACTCAAATCCATTTAGGACTGGGAAACAAACGCGAGCTCGCCTTACAGGAAACAAACTCTGCTTCTGAGAAAAGAGCACTCTTCTACTCTACTGTGTTTCCTATGGGGTCCAAACAGTGAGCTTACTCAGAACAAAAGAACTGTGCTTCCTACACACATCGACCGTATCTAGTTCAACTCTGCTTAGGAAACTGACAAGAACAGTAGCCTCTCTTCAGTCCAATACACTGTACTTGCTGGGAACAGACGCGAGTGCTATTTGCCCTGTGTATGGCAATGGGATCGCAATAGTGACTTTCCTTACCAGAAAACTACTCTTGTTCGTAGGACCAGAAACTGCATGTGATTCAACTCCATTTAGGACTGGGAAACAAACGCTAGCTCGCCTTACAACAAACACACTCTGCTTTTGAGAAAAGAGCACTCTTCTACTCTACTGTGTTTTCAATGGTGTCCAAACAGTGAGCTTGCTCAGAACAAAAAAACTGTGCTTCCTACACACACGGCCATATCTAGTTCAAGTCTGCTTAGGAAACTGAAAAGAACATTAGCACCTATTCAGTCCAATACTCTGTACTTTCTGGGAAGAGACGCGAGTGCTATTTGCACTGTGTATGGCAATGGTTGCGCAATTGCGACTTTCCTTACCAGAAAACAATTCTTGCTCGTAGGACCAGAAACTGCATGTGATTCAACTCCATTTAGGACTGGGAAACAAATGCTAGCTCGCCTTACATGAAACACACTCTGCTTTTGAGAAAAGAGCACTCTTCTACTCTACTGTGTTTCCTATGGGGTCCAAAAAGTGAGCTTGCTCAGAACAAAAGAACTGTGCTTCCTACACACACGGACCATATGTAGTTCAACTCTGCTTAGGAAACTGACAAGAACAGTAGTTCCTATTCAGTCCGATACACTGTACTTGCTGAGAACAAACGCGAGTGCTACTTGCACTGTGTATGGCAATTGGAGCACAATAGTGACTCGTCTTACCAGAAAACAACTCTTGCTCGTAGGACAAAAAACTGCATGTGACTCAACTCCATTTAGGACTGGGAAACAAACTCTAGCTCGCCTTACAAGAAACACACTCTGCTTTATAGAAAAGAGCACTCTTCTACTCTACTGTGTTTCCTATGGGGTCCAAACAGTGAGCTTTCTCAGAACAAAAGAACTGTGCTTCCTACACAACAGACATATCTAGTTCAATTCTGCTTAGGAACCTGACAAGAACAGTAGCTCCTCTTCAGTCCAATACACTGTACTGCTGGGAACAGACGCCAGTGCTATTTGTCCTGTGTATGACAATGGTAGCGCAATAGTGACTATTCTTATAATAAAACAACTCTTGCTCGTAGGAACAGAAACTGCATGTGATTCAACTCCATTTAGGACTGGGAAACAAACGCTAGCTCGCCTTACAAGAAACACAATCTGCTTTAGAGAAAAGAGCACTCTTCTACTCTACTGTGTTTCCTATAGTGCCAAAACAGTGAGCTTGCTCAGAACAAAAGAACTGTGCTTCCTACACACACGGGCCATATCTAGTTCAACTCTGTTTAGGAAAATGACAAGAACAGTAGCTCCTCTTCAGTCCGATACACTGTACTTGCTGGGAACAGACGCGAGTGCTATTTGCACTGTGTATGGCAATGGGAGCGCAATAGTGACTTTCCTTACCAGAAAACAACTCTTGCTCGTAGGACGAGAAACTGCATGTGATTCAACTCCGTTTAGGACTGGGAAACAATTGCTAGCTCGCCTTACATGAAACACTCTCTGCTTTTGAGAAAAGAGCACTCTTCTACTCTACTGTGTTTCCTATGGAGTCAAAACAGTGAGCTAGCCCAGAACAAAAGAACTGTGCTTCCTACACACACAGCCATATCTAGTTCAATTCTGCTTAGGAACCTGACAAGAACAGTAGCTCCTCTTCAGTCCAATACACTGTACTGCTGGGAACAGACGCCAGTGCTATTTGTCCTGTGTATGACAATGGTAGCGCAATAGTGACTATTCTTATCATAAAACAACTCTTGCTCGTAGGACCAGAAACTGCATGTGATTCAACTCCATTTAGGACTGGGAAACAAACACTAGCTCGCCTTACAAGAAACACAATCTGCTTTAGAGAAAAGAGCACTCTTCTACTCTACTGTGTTTCCTATAGGGCCAAAACAGTGAGCTTGCTCAGAACAAAAGAACTGTGCTTCCTACACACACGGGCCATATCTAGTTCAACTCTGCTTAGGAAACTGACAAGAACAGTAGCTCCTCTTCAGTCTGATACACTGTACTTGATGGGAACAGACGCGAGTGCTATTTGCACTGTGTATGGCAATGGCAGCACAATAGTGACTATTTTTACCATAAAACAACTCTTGCTCGTAGGACAGAAACTGCATGTGATTCCACTCCATTTAGGACTGGGAAACAAACGCTAGCTCGCCTTACAAGAAACACACTCTGCTTTAGAGAAAAGAGCACTCTTCTACTCTACTGTGTTTCCTATGGGGTCCAAACAGTGAGCTTGCTCAGAACAAAAGAACTGTGCTTCCTACACACACGGGCCATATCTAGTTCAAATCTGCTTAGGAAACTGACAAGAACAGTAGCTCCTCTTCAGTCCGATACACTGTACTTGCTGGGAACAGATGCGAGTGCTATTTGCACTGTGTATGGCAATGGCAGCACAATAGTGACTATTTTTACCATAAAACAACTCTTGCTCGTAGGACAGAAACTGCATGTGATTCCACTCCATTTAGGACTGGGAAACAAACGCTAGCTCGCCTTACAAGAAACACACTCTGCTTTAGAGAAAAGAGCACTCTTCTACTCTACTGTGTTTGCTATGGGGTCCAAACAGTGAGCTTGCTCAGAACAAAAGAACTGTGCTTCCTACACACAAGGACCATATGTAGTTCAACTCTGGTTAGGAAACTGACAAGAACAGTAGCTCCTATTCAGTCCAATACACTGTACTTGCTGGGAAAAGACGCGAGTGCTACTTGCCCTGTGTATGGCAATGGGAGCGCAATAGTGACTTTCCTTACCAGAAAACAACTCTTGTTCGTAGGACCAGAAACTGCATGTGATTCAACTCCATTTAGGACTAGGAAACAAACGCTAGCTCTCCTTACAAGAAACACACTCTGCTTTTGAGAAAAGAGCACTCTTCTACTCTACTGTGTTTCCTATAGGGCTAGAACAGTGAGCTTGCTCAGAACATAAGAACTGTGCTTTCTACACACACAGTCCTTATCTAGTTCAACTCTGCTTAGGAACCTGACAAGAACAGTAGCTCCTCTTCAGTCCGATACACTGTACTTGCTGGGAACAGACGCGAGTGCTATTTGCACTGTGTATGGCAATGGGAGAGCAATAGTGACTTTCCTTACCAGAAAAAAACTCTTGCTCGTAGGACCAGAAACTGCATGTGATTCAACTCCATTTAGGACTGGGAAACAAACGCTAGCACGCCTTACAAGAAACACACTCTACTTTTGAGAAAAGAGCACTCTTCTACTCTACTGTGTTTCCTATGGGGTCCAAACAGTGAGCTTGCTCAGAACAAAAGAACTGTGCTTCCTACACACATGGACCATATCTAGTTCAACTATGCTTAGGAAACTGACAAGAACAGTAGCTCCTATTCAGTCCAATACACTGTGCTTGCTGGGAACAGACGCGAGTGCTATTTGCACTGTGTATGGCATTTGGAGCGCAATAGTGACTCTTCTTACCAGAAAACAACTCTTGCTCGTAGGACCAAAAACTGCCTGTGACTCAACTCCATTTAGGACTGGGAAACAAACGCGAGCTTGCCTTACAAGAAACACACTCTGCTTTAGAGAAAAGAGCACTCTTCTACTCTACTGTGTTTCCTATAGGGCCAGAACAGTGAGCTTGCTCAGAACATAATAACTGTGCTTCCTACACACACGGGCCATATCTAGTTCAACTCTGCTTAGGAAACTGACAGGAACAATAGCTCCTCTTCAGTCTGATACACTGTACTTGCTGAGAGCAGACGCGAGTGCTACTTGCACTGTGTATGGCAAAGGGAGCGCAATAGTGACTTTCCTTACCAGAAAACAACTCTTGCTCGTAGGACCAGAAACTGCATGTGATTCAACTCCATTTAGGACTGGGAAACAAACGATAGCTTGCCTTACAAAAAACACACTCTGCTTTTGAGAAAAGAGCACTCTTCTACTCTACTGTGTTTCATTTTGGGTCCGAACAGTGAGCTTGCTCAGAACAAAAGAACTGTGCTTCCTACACACACGGCCATATCTAGTTCAATTCTGCTTAGGAACCTGACAAGAACAGGAGATACTCTTCAGTCCAATACACTGTAGTTGCTGGGAGCAGATGCCAGTGCTATTTGTCCTATGTATGGAAATGGCAGCGCAATAGTAAATCTTCTTAAAAGAAAACAACTCTTGCTCATAGGACCAAAAACTGCATGTGACTCAAATCCATTTAGGACTGGGAAACAAACGCGAGCTCGCCTTACAGGAAACAAACTCTGCTTCTGAGAAAAGAGCACTCTTCTACTCTACTGTGTTTCCTATGGGGTCCAAACAGTGAGCTTACTCAGAACAAAAGAACTGTGCTTCCTACACACATCGACCGTATCTAGTTCAACTCTGCTTAGGAAACTGACAAGAACAGTAGCCTCTCTTCAGTCCAATACACTGTACTTGCTGGGAACAGACGCGAGTGCTATTTGCCCTGTGTATGGCAATGGGATCGCAATAGTGACTTTCCTTACCAGAAAACTACTCTTGTTCGTAGGACCAGAAACTGCATGTGATTCAACTCCATTTAGGACTGGGAAACAAACGCTAGCTCGCCTTACAACAAACACACTCTGCTTTTGAGAAAAGAGCACTCTTCTACTCTACTGTGTTTTCAATGGTGTCCAAACAGTGAGCTTGCTCAGAACAAAAAAACTGTGCTTCCTACACACACGGCCATATCTAGTTCAAGTCTGCTTAGGAAACTGAAAAGAACATTAGCACCTATTCAGTCCAATACTCTGTACTTTCTGGGAAGAGACGCGAGTGCTATTTGCACTGTGTATGGCAATGGTTGCGCAATTGCGACTTTCCTTACCAGAAAACAATTCTTGCTCGTAGGACCAGAAACTGCATGTGATTCAACTCCATTTAGGACTGGGAAACAAATGCTAGCTCGCCTTACATGAAACACACTCTGCTTTTGAGAAAAGAGCACTCTTCTACTCTACTGTGTTTCCTATGGGGTCCGAAAAGTGAGCTTGCTCAGAACAAAAGAACTGTGCTTCCTACACACACGGACCATATGTAGTTCAACTCTGCTTAGGAAACTGACAAGAACAGTAGTTCCTATTCAGTCCGATACACTGTACTTGCTGAGAACAAACGCGAGTGCTACTTGCACTGTGTATGGCAATTGGAGCACAATAGTGACTCGTCTTACCAGAAAACAACTCTTGCTCGTAGGACAAAAAACTGCATGTGACTCAACTCCATTTAGGACTGGGAAACAAACTCTAGCTCGCCTTACAAGAAACACACTCTGCTTTATAGAAAAGAGCACTCTTCTACTCTACTGTGTTTCCTATGGGGTCCAAACAGTGAGCTTTCTCAGAACAAAAGAACTGTGCTTCCTACACAACAGACATATCTAGTTCAATTCTGCTTAGGAACCTGACAAGAACAGTAGCTCCTCTTCAGTCCAATACACTGTACTGCTGGGAACAGACGCCAGTGCTATTTGTCCTGTGTATGACAATGGTAGCGCAATAGTGACTATTCTTATAATAAAACAACTCTTGCTCGTAGGAACAGAAACTGCATGTGATTCAACTCCATTTAGGACTGGGAAACAAACGCTAGCTCGCCTTACAAGAAACACAATCTGCTTTAGAGAAAAGAGCACTCTTCTACTCTACTGTGTTTCCTATAGTGCCAAAACAGTGAGCTTGCTCAGAACAAAAGAACTGTGCTTCCTACACACACGGGCCATATCTAGTTCAACTCTGTTTAGGAAAATGACAAGAACAGTAGCTCCTCTTCAGTCCGATACACTGTACTTGCTGGGAACAGACGCGAGTGCTATTTGCACTGTGTATGGCAATGGGAGCGCAATAGTGACTTTCCTTACCAGAAAACAACTCTTGCTCGTAGGACGAGAAACTGCATGTGATTCAACTCCGTTTAGGACTGGGAAACAATTGCTAGCTCGCCTTACATGAAACACTCTCTGCTTTTGAGAAAAGAGCACTCTTCTACTCTACTGTGTTTCCTATGGAGTCAAAACAGTGAGCTAGCCCAGAACAAAAGAACTGTGCTTCCTACACACACAGCCATATCTAGTTCAATTCTGCTTAGGAACCTGACAAGAACAGTAGCTCCTCTTCAGTCCAATACACTGTACTGCTGGGAACAGACGCCAGTGCTATTTGTCCTGTGTATGACAATGGTAGCGCAATAGTGACTATTCTTATCATAAAACAACTCTTGCTCGTAGGACCAGAAACTGCATGTGATTCAACTCCATTTAGGACTGGGAAACAAACACTAGCTCGCCTTACAAGAAACACAATCTGCTTTAGAGAAAAGAGCACTCTTCTACTCTACTGTGTTTCCTATAGGGCCAAAACAGTGAGCTTGCTCAGAACAAAAGAACTGTGCTTCCTACACACACGGGCCATATCTAGTTCAACTCTGCTTAGGAAACTGACAAGAACAGTAGCTCCTCTTCAGTCTGATACACTGTACTTGCTGGGAACAGACGCGAGTGCTATTTGCACTGTGTATGGCAATGGCAGCACAATAGTGACTATTTTTACCATAAAACAACTCTTGCTCGTAGGACAGAAACTGCATGTGATTCCACTCCATTTAGGACTGGGAAACAAACGCTAGCTCGCCTTACAAGAAACACACTCTGCTTTAGAGAAAAGAGCACTCTTCTACTCTACTGTGTTTCCTATGGGGTCCAAACAGTGAGCTTGCTCAGAACAAAAGAACTGTGCTTCCTACACACACGGGCCATATCTAGTTCAAATCTGCTTAGGAAACTGACAAGAACAGTAGCTCCTCTTCAGTCCGATACACTGTACTTGCTGGGAACAGATGCGAGTGCTATTTGCACTGTGTATGGCAATGGCAGCACAATAGTGACTATTTTTACCATAAAACAACTCTTGCTCGTAGGACAGAAACTGCATGTGATTCCACTCCATTTAGGACTGGGAAACAAACGCTAGCTCGCCTTACAAGAAACACACTCTGCTTTAGAGAAAAGAGCACTCTTCTACTCTACTGTGTTTGCTATGGGGTCCAAACAGTGAGCTTGCTCAGAACAAAAGAACTGTGCTTCCTACACACAAGGACCATATGTAGTTCAACTCTGGTTAGGAAACTGACAAGAACAGTAGCTCCTATTCAGTCCAATACACTGTACTTGCTGGGAAAAGACGCGAGTGCTATTTGCCCTGTGTATGGCAATGGGAGCGCAATAGTGACTTTCCTTACCAGAAAACAACTCTTGTTCGTAGGACCAGAAACTGCATGTGATTCAACTCCATTTAGGACTAGGAAACAAACGCTAGCTCTCCTTACAAGAAACACACTCTGCTTTTGAGAAAAGAGCACTCTTCTACTCTACTGTGTTTCCTATAGGGCTAGAACAGTGAGCTTGCTCAGAACATAAGAACTGTGCTTTCTACACACACGGTCCTTATCTAGTTCAACTCTGCTTAGGAACCTGACAAGAACAGTAGCTCCTCTTCAGTCCGATACACTGTACTTGCTGGGAACAGACGCGAGTGCTATTTGCACTGTGTATGGCAATGGGAGAGCAATAGTGACTTTCCTTACCAGAAAACAACTCTTGCTCGTAGGACCAGAAACTGCATGTGATTCAACTCCATTTAGGACTGGGAAACAAACGCTAGCACGCCTTACAAGAAACACACTCTACTTTTGAGAAAAGAGCACTCTTCTACTCTACTGTGTTTCCTATGGGGTCCAAACAGTGAGCTTGCTCAGAACAAAAGAACTGTGCTTCCTACACACATGGACCATATCTAGTTCAACTATGCTTAGGAAACTGACAAGAACAGTAGCTCCTATTCAGTCCAATACACTGTGCTTGCTGGGAACAGACGCGAGTGCTATTTGCACTGTGTATGGCATTTGGAGCGCAATAGTGACTCTTCTTACCAGAAAACAACTCTTGCTCGTAGGACCAAAAACTGCCTGTGACTCAACTCCATTTAGGACTGGGAAACAAACGCGAGCTTGCCTTACAAGAAACACAATCTGCTTTAGAGAAAAGAGCACTCTTCTACTCTACTGTGTTTCCTATAGGGCCAGAACAGTGAGCTTGCTCAGAACATAATAACTGTGCTTCCTACACACACGGGCCATATCTAGTTCAACTCTGCTTAGGAAACTGACAGGAACAATAGCTCCTCTTCAGTCTGATACACTGTACTTGCTGAGAGCAGACGCGAGTGCTACTTGCACTGTGTATGGCAAAGGGAGCGCAATAGTGACTTTCCTTACCAGAAAACAACTCTTGCTCGTAGGACCAGAAACTGCATGTGATTCAACTCCATTTAGGACTGGGAAACAAACGATAGCTTGTCTTACAAAAAACACACTCTGCTTTTGAGAAAAGAGCACTCTTCTACTCTACTGTGTTTCATTTTGGGTCCGAACAGTGAGCTTGCTCAGAACAAAAGAACTGTGCTTCCTACACACACGGCCATATCTAGTTCAATTCTGCTTAGGAACCTGACAAGAACAGGAGATACTCTTCAGTCCAATACACTGTAGTTGCTGGGAGCAGATGCCAGTGCTATTTGTCCTATGTATGGAAATGGCAGCGCAATAGTAAATCTTCTTAAAAGAAAACAACTCTTGCTCATAGGACCAAAAACTGCATGTGACTCAAATCCATTTAGGACTGGGAAACAAACGCGAGCTCGCCTTACAGGAAACAAACTCTGCTTCTGAGAAAAGAGCACTCTTCTACTCTACTGTGTTTCCTATGGGGTCCAAACAGTGAGCTTACTCAGAACAAAAGAACTGTGCTTCCTACACACATCGACCGTATCTAGTTCAACTCTGCTTAGGAAACTGACAAGAACAGTAGCCTCTCTTCAGTCCAATACACTGTACTTGCTGGGAACAGACGCGAGTGCTATTTGCCCTGTGTATGGCAATGGGATCGCAATAGTGACTTTCCTTACCAGAAAACTACTCTTGTTCGTAGGACCAGAAACTGCATGTGATTCAACTCCATTTAGGACTGGGAAACAAACGCTAGCTCGCCTTACAACAAACACACTCTGCTTTTGAGAAAAGAGCACTCTTCTACTCTACTGTGTTTTCAATGGTGTCCAAACAGTGAGCTTGCTCAGAACAAAAAAACTGTGCTTCCTACACACACGGCCATATCTAGTTCAAGTCTGCTTAGGAAACTGAAAAGAACATTAGCACCTATTCAGTCCAATACTCTGTACTTTCTGGGAAGAGACGCGAGTGCTATTTGCACTGTGTATGGCAATGGTTGCGCAATTGCGACTTTCCTTACCAGAAAACAATTCTTGCTCGTAGGACCAGAAACTGCATGTGATTCAACTCCATTTAGGACTGGGAAACAAATGCTAGCTCGCCTTACATGAAACACACTCTGCTTTTGAGAAAAGAGCACTCTTCTACTCTACTGTGTTTCCTATGGGGTCCGAAAAGTGAGCTTGCTCAGAACAAAAGAACTGTGCTTCCTACACACACGGACCATATGTAGTTCAACTCTGCTTAGGAAACTGACAAGAACAGTAGTTCCTATTCAGTCCGATACACTGTACTTGCTGAGAACAAACGCGAGTGCTACTTGCACTGTGTATGGCAATTGGAGCACAATAGTGACTCGTCTTACCAGAAAACAACTCTTGCTCGTAGGACAAAAAACTGCATGTGACTCAACTCCATTTAGGACTGGGAAACAAACTCTAGCTCGCCTTACAAGAAACACACTCTGCTTTATAGAAAAGAGCACTCTTCTACTCTACTTGTTTCCTATGGGGTCCAAACAGTGAGCTTTCTCAGAACAAAAGAACTGTGCTTCCTACACACACAGACATATCTAGTTCAATTCTGCTTAGGAACCTGACAAGAACAGTAGCTCCTCTTCAGTCCAATACACTGTACTGCTGGGAACAGACGCCAGTGCTATTTGTCCTGTGTATGACAATGGTAGCGCAATAGTGACTATTCTTATAATAAAACAACTCTTGCTCGTAGGAACAGAAACTGCATGTGATTCAACTCCATTTAGGACTGGGAAACAAACGCTAGCTCGCCTTACAAGAAACACAATCTGCTTTAGAGAAAAGAGCACTCTTCTACTCTACTGTGTTTCCTATAGTGCCAAAACAGTGAGCTTGCTCAGAACAAAAGAACTGTGCTTCCTACACACACGGGCCATATCTAGTTCAACTCTGTTTAGGAAAATGACAAGAACAGTAGCTCCTCTTCAGTCCGATACACTGTACTTGCTGGGAACAGACGCGAGTGCTATTTGCACTGTGTATGGCAATGGGAGCGCAATAGTGACTTTCCTTACCAGAAAACAACTCTTGCTCGTAGGACGAGAAACTGCATGTGATTCAACTCCGTTTAGGACTGGGAAACAATTGCTAGCTCGCCTTACATGAAACACTCTCTGCTTTTGAGAAAAGAGCACTCTTCTACTCTACTGTGTTTCCTATGGAGTCAAAACAGTGAGCTAGCCCAGAACAAAAGAACTGTGCTTCCTACACACACAGCCATATCTAGTTCAATTCTGCTTAGGAACCTGACAAGAACAGTAGCTCCTCTTCAGTCCAATACACTGTACTGCTGGGAACAGACGCCAGTGCTATTTGTCCTGTGTATGACAATGGTAGCGCAATAGTGACTATTCTTATCATAAAACAACTCTTGCTCGTAGGACCAGAAACTGCATGTGATTCAACTCCATTTAGGACTGGGAAACAAACACTAGCTCGCCTTACAAGAAACACAATCTGCTTTAGAGAAAAGAGCACTCTTCTACTCTACTGTGTTTCCTATAGGGCCAAAACAGTGAGCTTGCTCAGAAAAAAAGAACTGTGCTTCCTACACACACGGGCCATATCTAGTTCAACTCTGCTTAGGAAACTGACAAGAACAGTAGCTCCTCTTCAGTCTGATACACTGTACTTGCTGGGAACAGACGCGAGTGCTATTTGCACTGTGTATGGCAATGGCAGCACAATAGTGACTATTTTTACCATAAAACAACTCTTGCTCGTAGGACAGAAACTGCATGTGATTCCACTCCATTTAGGACTGGGAAACAAACGCTAGCTCGCCTTACAAGAAACACACTCTGCTTTAGAGAAAAGAGCACTCTTCTACTCTACTGTGTTTCCTATGGGGTCCAAACAGTGAGCTTGCTCAGAACAAAAGAACTGTGCTTCCTACACACACGGGCCATATCTAGTTCAAATCTGCTTAGGAAACTGACAAGAACAGTAGCTCCTCTTCAGTCCGATACACTGTACTTGCTGGGAACAGATGCGAGTGCTATTTGCACTGTGTATGGCAATGGCAGCACAATAGTGACTATTTTTACCATAAAACAACTCTTGCTCGTAGGACAGAAACTGCATGTGATTCCACTCCATTTAGGACTGGGAAACAAACGCTAGCTCGCCTTACAAGAAACACACTCTGCTTTAGAGAAAAGAGCACTCTTCTACTCTACTGTGTTTGCTATGGGGTCCAAACAGTGAGCTTGCTCAGAACAAAAGAACTGTGCTTCCTACACACAAGGACCATATGTAGTTCAACTCTGGTTAGGAAACTGACAAGAACAGTAGCTCCTATTCAGTCCAATACACTGTACTTGCTGGGAAAAGACGCGAGTGCTATTTGCCCTGTGTATGGCAATGGGAGCGCAATAGTGACTTTCCTTACCAGAAAACAACTCTTGTTCGTAGGACCAGAAACTGCATGTGATTCAACTCCATTTAGGACTAGGAAACAAACGCTAGCTCTCCTTACAAGAAACACACTCTGCTTTTGAGAAAAGAGCACTCTTCTACTCTACTGTGTTTCCTATAGGGCTAGAACAGTGAGCTTGCTCAGAACATAAGAACTGTGCTTTCTACACACACGGTCCTTATCTAGTTCAACTCTGCTTAGGAACCTGACAAGAACAGTAGCTCCTCTTCAGTCCGATACACTGTACTTGCTGGGAACAGACGCGAGTGCTATTTGCACTGTGTATGGCAATGGGAGAGCAATAGTGACTTTCCTTACCAGAAAAAAACTCTTGCTCGTAGGACCAGAAACTGCATGTGATTCAACTCCATTTAGGACTGGGAAACAAACGCTAGCACGCCTTACAAGAAACACACTCTACTTTTGAGAAAAGAGCACTCTTCTACTCTACTGTGTTTCCTATGGGGTCCAAACAGTGAGCTTGCTCAGAACAAAAGAACTGTGCTTCCTACACACATGGACCATATCTAGTTCAACTATGCTTAGGAAACTGACAAGAACAGTAGCTCCTATTCAGTCCAATACACTGTGCTTGCTGGGAACAGACGCGAGTGCTATTTGCACTGTGTATGGCATTTGGAGCGCAATAGTGACTCTTCTTACCAGAAAACAACTCTTGCTCGTAGGACCAAAAACTGCCTGTGACTCAACTCCATTTAGGACTGGGAAACAAACGCGAGCTTGCCTTACAAGAAACACACTCTGCTTTAGAGAAAAGAGCACTCTTCTACTCTACTGTGTTTCCTATAGGGCCAGAACAGTGAGCTTGCTCAGAACATAATAACTGTGCTTCCTACACACACGGGCCATATCTAGTTCAACTCTGCTTAGGAAACTGACAGGAACAATAGCTCCTCTTCAGTCTGATACACTGTACTTGCTGAGAGCAGACGCGAGTGCTACTTGCACTGTGTATGGCAAAGGGAGCGCAATAGTGACTTTCCTTACCAGAAAACAACTCTTGCTCGTAGGACCAGAAACTGCATGTGATTCAACTCCATTTAGGACTGGGAAACAAACGATAGCTTGCCTTACAAAAAACACACTCTGCTTTTGAGAAAAGAGCACTCTTCTACTCTACTGTGTTTCATTTTGGGTCCGAACAGTGAGCTTGCTCAGAACAAAAGAACTGTGCTTCCTACACACACGGCCATATCTAGTTCAATTCTGCTTAGGAACCTGACAAGAACAGGAGATACTCTTCAGTCCAATACACTGTAGTTGCTGGGAGCAGATGCCAGTGCTATTTGTCCTATGTATGGAAATGGCAGCGCAATAGTAAATCTTCTTAAAAGAAAACAACTCTTGCTCATAGGACCAAAAACTGCATGTGACTCAAATCCATTTAGGACTGGGAAACAAACGCAAGCTCGCCTTACAGGAAACAAACTCTGCTTCTGAGAAAAGAGCACTCTTCTACTCTACTGTGTTTCCTATGGGGTCCAAACAGTGAGCTTACTCAGAACAAAAGAACTGTGCTTCCTACACACATCGACCGTATCTAGTTCAACTCTGCTTAGGAAACTGACAAGAACAGTAGCCTCTCTTCAGTCCAATACACTGTACTTGCTGGGAACAGACGCGAGTGCTATTTGCCCTGTGTATGGCAATGGGATCGCAATAGTGACTTTCCTTACCAGAAAACTACTCTTGTTCGTAGGACCAGAAACTGCATGTGATTCAACTCCATTTAGGACTGGGAAACAAACGCTAGCTCGCCTTACAACAAACACACTCTGCTTTTGAGAAAAGAGCACTCTTCTACTCTACTGTGTTTTCAATGGTGTCCAAACAGTGAGCTTGCTCAGAACAAAAAAACTGTGCTTCCTACACACACGGCCATATCTAGTTCAAGTCTGCTTAGGAAACTGAAAAGAACATTAGCACCTATTCAGTCCAATACTCTGTACTTTCTGGGAAGAGACGCGAGTGCTATTTGCACTGTGTATGGCAATGGTTGCGCAATTGCGACTTTCCTTACCAGAAAACAATTCTTGCTCGTAGGACCAGAAACTGCATGTGATTCAACTCCATTTAGGACTGGGAAACAAATGCTAGCTCGCCTTACATGAAACACACTCTGCTTTTGAGAAAAGAGCACTCTTCTACTCTACTGTGTTTCCTATGGGGTCCGAAAAGTGAGCTTGCTCAGAACAAAAGAACTGTGCTTCCTACACACACGGACCATATGTAGTTCAACTCTGCTTAGGAAACTGACAAGAACAGTAGTTCCTATTCAGTCCGATACACTGTACTTGCTGAGAACAAACGCGAGTGCTACTTGCACTGTGTATGGCAATTGGAGCACAATAGTGACTCGTCTTACCAGAAAACAACTCTTGCTCGTAGGACAAAAAACTGCATGTGACTCAACTCCATTTAGGACTGGGAAACAAACTCTAGCTCGCCTTACAAGAAACACACTCTGCTTTATAGAAAAGAGCACTCTTCTACTCTACTGTGTTTCCTATGGGGTCCAAACAGTGAGCTTTCTCAGAACAAAAGAACTGTGCTTCCTACACACACAGACATATCTAGTTCAATTCTGCTTAGGAACCTGACAAGAACAGTAGCTCCTCTTCAGTCCAATACACTGTACTGCTGGGAACAGACGCCAGTGCTATTTGTCCTGTGTATGACAATGGTAGCGCAATAGTGACTATTCTTATAATAAAACAACTCTTGCTCGTAGGAACAGAAACTGCATGTGATTCAACTCCATTTAGGACTGGGAAACAAACGCTAGCTCGCCTTACAAGAAACACAATCTGCTTTAGAGAAAAGAGCACTCTTCTACTCTACTGTGTTTCCTATAGTGCCAAAACAGTGAGCTTGCTCAGAACAAAAGAACTGTGCTTCCTACACACACGGGCCATATCTAGTTCAACTCTGTTTAGGAAAATGACAAGAACAGTAGCTCCTCTTCAGTCCGATACACTGTACTTGCTGGGAACAGACGCGAGTGCTATTTGCACTGTGTATGGCAATGGGAGCGCAATAGTGACTTTCCTTACCAGAAAACAACTCTTGCTCGTAGGACGAGAAACTGCATGTGATTCAACTCCGTTTAGGACTGGGAAACAATTGCTAGCTCGCCTTACATGAAACACTCTCTGCTTTTGAGAAAAGAGCACTCTTCTACTCTACTGTGTTTCCTATGGAGTCAAAACAGTGAGCTAGCCCAGAACAAAAGAACTGTGCTTCCTACACACACAGCCATATCTAGTTCAATTCTGCTTAGGAACCTGACAAGAACAGTAGCTCCTCTTCAGTCCAATACACTGTACTGCTGGGAACAGACGCCAGTGCTATTTGTCCTGTGTATGACAATGGTAGCGCAATAGTGACTATTCTTATCATAAAACAACTCTTGCTCGTAGGACCAGAAACTGCATGTGATTCAACTCCATTTAGGACTGGGAAACAAACACTAGCTCGCCTTACAAGAAACACAATCTGCTTTAGAGAAAAGAGCACTCTTCTACTCTACTGTGTTTCCTATAGGGCCAAAACAGTGAGCTTGCTCAGAACAAAAGAACTGTGCTTCCTACACACACGGGCCATATCTAGTTCAACTCTGCTTAGGAAACTGACAAGAACAGTAGCTCCTTTTCAGTCTGATACACTGTACTTGCTGGGAACAGACGCGAGTGCTATTTGCACTGTGTATGGCAATGGCAGCACAATAGTGACTATTTTTACCATAAAACAACTCTTGCTCGTAGTACAGAAACTGCATGTGATTCCACTCCATTTAGGACTGGGAAACAAACGCTAGCTCGCCTTACAAGAAACACACTCTGCTTTAGAGAAAAGAGCACTCTTCTACTCTACTGTGTTTCCTATGGGGTCCAAACAGTGAGCTTGCTCAGAACAAAAGAACTGTGCTTCCTACACACACGGGCCATATCTAGTTCAAATCTGCTTAGGAAACTGACAAGAACAGTAGCTCCTCTTCAGTCCGATACACTGTACTTGCTGGGAACAGATGCGAGTGCTATTTGCACTGTGTATGGCAATGGCAGCACAATAGTGACTATTTTTACCATAAAACAACTCTTGCTCGTAGGACAGAAACTGCATGTGATTCCACTCCATTTAGGACTGGGAAACAAACGCTAGCTCGCCTTACAAGAAACACACTCTGCTTTAGAGAAAAGAGCACTCTTCTACTCTACTGTGTTTGCTATGGGGTCCAAACAGTGAGCTTGCTCAGAACAAAAGAACTGTGCTTCCTACACACAAGGACCATATGTAGTTCAACTCTGGTTAGGAAACTGACAAGAACAGTAGCTCCTATTCAGTCCAATACACTGTACTTGCTGGGAAAAGACGCGAGTGCTATTTGCCCTGTGTATGGCAATGGGAGCGCAATAGTGACTTTCCTTACCAGAAAACAACTCTTGTTCGTAGGACCAGAAACTGCATGTGATTCAACTCCATTTAGGACTAGGAAACAAACGCTAGCTCTCCTTACAAGAAACACACTCTGCTTTTGAGAAAAGAGCACTCTTCTACTCTACTGTGTTTCCTATAGGGCTAGAACAGTGAGCTTGCTCAGAACATAAGAACTGTGCTTTCTACACACACGGTCCTTATCTAGTTCAACTCTGCTTAGGAACCTGACAAGAACAGTAGCTCCTCTTCAGTCCGATACACTGTACTTGCTGGGAACAGACGCGAGTGCTATTTGCACTGTGTATGGCAATGGGAGAGCAATAGTGACTTTCCTTACCAGAAAAAAACTCTTGCTCGTAGGACCAGAAACTGCATGTGATTCAACTCCATTTAGGACTGGGAAACAAACGCTAGCACGCCTTACAAGAAACACACTCTACTTTTGAGAAAAGAGCACTCTTCTACTCTACTGTGTTTCCTATGGGGTCCAAACAGTGAGCTTGCTCAGAACAAAAGAACTGTGCTTCCTACACACATGGAACATATCTAGTTCAACTATGCTTAGGAAACTGACAAGAACAGTAGCTCCTATTCAGTCCAATACACTGTGCTTGCTGGGAACAGACGCGAGTGCTATTTGCACTGTGTATGGCATTTGGAGCGCAATAGTGACTCTTCTTACCAGAAAACAACTCTTGCTCGTAGGACCAAAAACTGCCTGTGACTCAACTCCATTTAGGACTGGGAAACAAACGCGAGCTTGCCTTACAAGAAACACACTCTGCTTTAGAGAAAAGAGCACTCTTCTACTCTACTGTGTTTCCTATAGGGCCAGAACAGTGAGCTTGCTCAGAACATAATAACTGTGCTTCCTACACACACGGGCCATATCTAGTTCAACTCTGCTTAGGAAACTGACAGGAACAATAGCTCCTCTTCAGTCTGATACACTGTACTTGCTGAGAGCAGACGCGAGTGCTACTTGCACTGTGTATGGCAAAGGGAGCGCAATAGTGACTTTCCTTACCAGAAAACAACTCTTGCTCGTAGGACCAGAAACTGCATGTGATTCAACTCCATTTAGGACTGGGAAACAAACGATAGCTTGCCTTACAAAAAACACACTCTGCTTTTGAGAAAAGAGCACTCTTCTACTCTACTGTGTTTCATTTTGGGTCCGAACAGTGAGCTTGCTCAGAACAAAAGAACTGTGCTTCCTACACACACGGCCATATCTAGTTCAATTCTGCTTAGGAACCTGACAAGAACAGGAGATACTCTTCAGTCCAATACACTGTAGTTGCTGGGAGCAGATGCCAGTGCTATTTGTCCTATGTATGGAAATGGCAGCGCAATAGTAAATCTTCTTAAAAGAAAACAACTCTTGCTCATAGGACCAAAAACTGCATGTGACTCAAATCCATTTAGGACTGGGAAACAAACGCAAGCTCGCCTTACAGGAAACAAACTCTGCTTCTGAGAAAAGAGCACTCTTCTACTCTACTGTGTTTCCTATGGGGTCCAAACAGTGAGCTTACTCAGAACAAAAGAACTGTGCTTCCTACACACATCGACCGTATCTAGTTCAACTCTGCTTAGGAAACTGACAAGAACAGTAGCCTCTCTTCAGTCCAATACACTGTACTTGCTGGGAACAGACGCGAGTGCTATTTGCCCTGTGTATGGCAATGGGATCGCAATAGTGACTTTCCTTACCAGAAAACTACTCTTGTTCGTAGGACCAGAAACTGCATGTGATTCAACTCCATTTAGGACTGGGAAACAAACGCTAGCTCGCCTTACAACAAACACACTCTGCTTTTGAGAAAAGAGCACTCTTCTACTCTACTGTGTTTTCAATGGTGTCCAAACAGTGAGCTTGCTCAGAACAAAAAAACTGTGCTTCCTACACACACGGCCATATCTAGTTCAAGTCTGCTTAGGAAACTGAAAAGAACATTAGCACCTATTCAGTCCAATACTCTGTACTTTCTGGGAAGAGACGCGAGTGCTATTTGCACTGTGTATGGCAATGGTTGCGCAATTGCGACTTTCCTTACCAGAAAACAATTCTTGCTCGTAGGACCAGAAACTGCATGTGATTCAACTCCATTTAGGACTGGGAAACAAATGCTAGCTCGCCTTACATGAAACACACTCTGCTTTTGAGAAAAGAGCACTCTTCTACTCTACTGTGTTTCCTATGGGGTCCGAAAAGTGAGCTTGCTCAGAACAAAAGAACTGTGCTTCCTACACACACGGACCATATGTAGTTCAACTCTGCTTAGGAAACTGACAAGAACAGTAGTTCCTATTCAGTCCGATACACTGTACTTGCTGAGAACAAACGCGAGTGCTACTTGCACTGTGTATGGCAATTGGAGCACAATAGTGACTCGTCTTACCAGAAAACAACTCTTGCTCGTAGGACAAAAAACTGCATGTGACTCAACTCCATTTAGGACTGGGAAACAAACTCTAGCTCGCCTTACAAGAAACACACTCTGCTTTATAGAAAAGAGCACTCTTCTACTCTACTGTGTTTCCTATGGGGTCCAAACAGTGAGCTTTCTCAGAACAAAAGAACTGTGCTTCCTACACACACAGACATATCTAGTTCAATTCTGCTTAGGAACCTGACAAGAACAGTAGCTCCTCTTCAGTCCAATACACTGTACTGCTGGGAACAGACGCCAGTGCTATTTGTCCTGTGTATGACAATGGTAGCGCAATAGTGACTATTCTTATAATAAAACAACTCTTGCTCGTAGGAACAGAAACTGCATGTGATTCAACTCCATTTAGGACTGGGAAACAAACGCTAGCTCGCCTTACAAGAAACACAATCTGCTTTAGAGAAAAGAGCACTCTTCTACTCTACTGTGTTTCCTATAGTGCCAAAACAGTGAGCTTGCTCAGAACAAAAGAACTGTGCTTCCTACACACACGGGCCATATCTAGTTCAACTCTGTTTAGGAAAATGACAAGAACAGTAGCTCCTCTTCAGTCCGATACACTGTACTTGCTGGGAACAGACGCGAGTGCTATTTGCACTGTGTATGGCAATGGGAGCGCAATAGTGACTTTCCTTACCAGAAAACAACTCTTGCTCGTAGGACGAGAAACTGCATGTGATTCAACTCCGTTTAGGACTGGGAAACAATTGCTAGCTCGCCTTACATGAAACACTCTCTGCTTTTGAGAAAAGAGCACTCTTCTACTCTACTGTGTTTCCTATGGAGTCAAAACAGTGAGCTAGCCCAGAACAAAAGAACTGTGCTTCCTACACACACAGCCATATCTAGTTCAATTCTGCTTAGGAACCTGACAAGAACAGTAGCTCCTCTTCAGTCCAATACACTGTACTGCTGGGAACAGACGCCAGTGCTATTTGTCCTGTGTATGACAATGGTAGCGCAATAGTGACTATTCTTATCATAAAACAACTCTTGCTCGTAGGACCAGAAACTGCATGTGATTCAACTCCATTTAGGACTGGGAAACAAACACTAGCTCGCCTTACAAGAAACACAATCTGCTTTAGAGAAAAGAGCACTCTTCTACTCTACTGTGTTTCCTATAGGGCCAAAACAGTGAGCTTGCTCAGAACAAAAGAACTGTGCTTCCTACACACACGGGCCATATCTAGTTCAACTCTGCTTAGGAAACTGACAAGAACAGTAGCTCCTTTTCAGTCTGATACACTGTACTTGCTGGGAACAGACGCGAGTGCTATTTGCACTGTGTATGGCAATGGCAGCACAATAGTGACTATTTTTACCATAAAACAACTCTTGCTCGTAGTACAGAAACTGCATGTGATTCCACTCCATTTAGGACTGGGAAACAAACGCTAGCTCGCCTTACAAGAAACACACTCTGCTTTAGAGAAAAGAGCACTCTTCTACTCTACTGTGTTTCCTATGGGGTCCAAACAGTGAGCTTGCTCAGAACAAAAGAACTGTGCTTCCTACACACACGGGCCATATCTAGTTCAAATCTGCTTAGGAAACTGACAAGAACAGTAGCTCCTCTTCAGTCCGATACACTGTACTTGCTGGGAACAGATGCGAGTGCTATTTGCACTGTGTATGGCAATGGCAGCACAATAGTGACTATTTTTACCATAAAACAACTCTTGCTCGTAGGACAGAAACTGCATGTGATTCCACTCCATTTAGGACTGGGAAACAAACGCTAGCTCGCCTTACAAGAAACACACTCTGCTTTAGAGAAAAGAGCACTCTTCTACTCTACTGTGTTTGCTATGGGGTCCAAACAGTGAGCTTGCTCAGAACAAAAGAACTGTGCTTCCTACACACAAGGACCATATGTAGTTCAACTCTGGTTAGGAAACTGACAAGAACAGTAGCTCCTATTCAGTCCAATACACTGTACTTGCTGGGAAAAGACGCGAGTGCTATTTGCCCTGTGTATGGCAATGGGAGCGCAATAGTGACTTTCCTTACCAGAAAACAACTCTTGTTCGTAGGACCAGAAACTGCATGTGATTCAACTCCATTTAGGACTAGGAAACAAACGCTAGCTCTCCTTACAAGAAACACACTCTGCTTTTGAGAAAAGAGCACTCTTCTACTCTACTGTGTTTCCTATAGGGCTAGAACAGTGAGCTTGCTCAGAACATAAGAACTGTGCTTTCTACACACACGGTCCTTATCTAGTTCAACTCTGCTTAGGAACCTGACAAGAACAGTAGCTCCTCTTCAGTCCGATACACTGTACTTGCTGGGAACAGACGCGAGTGCTATTTGCACTGTGTATGGCAATGGGAGAGCAATAGTGACTTTCCTTACCAGAAAAAAACTCTTGCTCGTAGGACCAGAAACTGCATGTGATTCAACTCCATTTAGGACTGGGAAACAAACGCTAGCACGCCTTACAAGAAACACACTCTACTTTTGAGAAAAGAGCACTCTTCTACTCTACTGTGTTTCCTATGGGGTCCAAACAGTGAGCTTGCTCAGAACAAAAGAACTGTGCTTCCTACACACATGGAACATATCTAGTTCAACTATGCTTAGGAAACTGACAAGAACAGTAGCTCCTATTCAGTCCAATACACTGTGCTTGCTGGGAACAGACGCGAGTGCTATTTGCACTGTGTATGGCATTTGGAGCGCAATAGTGACTCTTCTTACCAGAAAACAACTCTTGCTCGTAGGACCAAAAACTGCCTGTGACTCAACTCCATTTAGGACTGGGAAACAAACGCGAGCTTGCCTTACAAGAAACACACTCTGCTTTAGAGAAAAGAGCACTCTTCTACTCTACTGTGTTTCCTATAGGGCCAGAACAGTGAGCTTGCTCAGAACATAATAACTGTGCTTCCTACACACACGGGCCATATCTAGTTCAACTCTGCTTAGGAAACTGACAGGAACAATAGCTCCTCTTCAGTCTGATACACTGTACTTGCTGAGAGCAGACGCGAGTGCTACTTGCACTGTGTATGGCAAAGGGAGCGCAATAGTGACTTTCCTTACCAGAAAACAACTCTTGCTCGTAGGACCAGAAACTGCATGTGATTCAACTCCATTTAGGACTGGGAAACAAACGATAGCTTGCCTTACAAAAAACACACTCTGCTTTTGAGAAAAGAGCACTCTTCTACTCTACTGTGTTTCATTTTGGGTCCGAACAGTGAGCTTGCTCAGAACAAAAGAACTGTGCTTCCTACACACACGGCCATATCTAGTTCAATTCTGCTTAGGAACCTGACAAGAACAGGAGATACTCTTCAGTCCAATACACTGTAGTTGCTGGGAGCAGATGCCAGTGCTATTTGTCCTATGTATGGAAATGGCAGCGCAATAGTAAATCTTCTTAAAAGAAAACAACTCTTGCTCATAGGACCAAAAACTGCATGTGACTCAAATCCATTTAGGACTGGGAAACAAACGCAAGCTCGCCTTACAGGAAACAAACTCTGCTTCTGAGAAAAGAGCACTCTTCTACTCTACTGTGTTTCCTATGGGGTCCAAACAGTGAGCTTACTCAGAACAAAAGAACTGTGCTTCCTACACACATCGACCGTATCTAGTTCAACTCTGCTTAGGAAACTGACAAGAACAGTAGCCTCTCTTCAGTCCAATACACTGTACTTGCTGGGAACAGACGCGAGTGCTATTTGCCCTGTGTATGGCAATGGGATCGCAATAGTGACTTTCCTTACCAGAAAACTACTCTTGTTCGTAGGACCAGAAACTGCATGTGATTCAACTCCATTTAGGACTGGGAAACAAACGCTAGCTCGCCTTACAACAAACACACTCTGCTTTTGAGAAAAGAGCACTCTTCTACTCTACTGTGTTTTCAATGGTGTCCAAACAGTGAGCTTGCTCAGAACAAAAAAACTGTGCTTCCTACACACACGGCCATATCTAGTTCAAGTCTGCTTAGGAAACTGAAAAGAACATTAGCACCTATTCAGTCCAATACTCTGTACTTTCTGGGAAGAGACGCGAGTGCTATTTGCACTGTGTATGGCAATGGTTGCGCAATTGCGACTTTCCTTACCAGAAAACAATTCTTGCTCGTAGGACCAGAAACTGCATGTGATTCAACTCCATTTAGGACTGGGAAACAAATGCTAGCTCGCCTTACATGAAACACACTCTGCTTTTGAGAAAAGAGCACTCTTCTACTCTACTGTGTTTCCTATGGGGTCCGAAAAGTGAGCTTGCTCAGAACAAAAGAACTGTGCTTCCTACACACACGGACCATATGTAGTTCAACTCTGCTTAGGAAACTGACAAGAACAGTAGTTCCTATTCAGTCCGATACACTGTACTTGCTGAGAACAAACGCGAGTGCTACTTGCACTGTGTATGGCAATTGGAGCACAATAGTGACTCGTCTTACCAGAAAACAACTCTTGCTCGTAGGACAAAAAACTGCATGTGACTCAACTCCATTTAGGACTGGGAAACAAACTCTAGCTCGCCTTACAAGAAACACACTCTGCTTTATAGAAAAGAGCACTCTTCTACTCTACTGTGTTTCCTATGGGGTCCAAACAGTGAGCTTTCTCAGAACAAAAGAACTGTGCTTCCTACACACACAGACATATCTAGTTCAATTCTGCTTAGGAACCTGACAAGAACAGTAGCTCCTCTTCAGTCCAATACACTGTACTGCTGGGAACAGACGCCAGTGCTATTTGTCCTGTGTATGACAATGGTAGCGCAATAGTGACTATTCTTATAATAAAACAACTCTTGCTCGTAGGAACAGAAACTGCATGTGATTCAACTCCATTTAGGACTGGGAAACAAACGCTAGCTCGCCTTACAAGAAACACAATCTGCTTTAGAGAAAAGAGCACTCTTCTACTCTACTGTGTTTCCTATAGTGCCAAAACAGTGAGCTTGCTCAGAACAAAAGAACTGTGCTTCCTACACACACGGGCCATATCTAGTTCAACTCTGTTTAGGAAAATGACAAGAACAGTAGCTCCTCTTCAGTCCGATACACTGTACTTGCTGGGAACAGACGCGAGTGCTATTTGCACTGTGTATGGCAATGGGAGCGCAATAGTGACTTTCCTTACCAGAAAACAACTCTTGCTCGTAGGACGAGAAACTGCATGTGATTCAACTCCGTTTAGGACTGGGAAACAATTGCTAGCTCGCCTTACATGAAACACTCTCTGCTTTTGAGAAAAGAGCACTCTTCTACTCTACTGTGTTTCCTATGGAGTCAAAACAGTGAGCTAGCCCAGAACAAAAGAACTGTGCTTCCTACACACACAGCCATATCTAGTTCAATTCTGCTTAGGAACCTGACAAGAACAGTAGCTCCTCTTCAGTCCAATACACTGTACTGCTGGGAACAGACGCCAGTGCTATTTGTCCTGTGTATGACAATGGTAGCGCAATAGTGACTATTCTTATCATAAAACAACTCTTGCTCGTAGGACCAGAAACTGCATGTGGTTCAACTCCATTTAGGACTGGGAAACAAACACTAGCTCGCCTTACAAGAAACACAATCTGCTTTAGAGAAAAGAGCACTCTTCTACTCTACTGTGTTTCCTATAGGGCCAAAACAGTGAGCTTGCTCAGAACAAAAGAACTGTGCTTCCTACACACACGGGCCATATCTAGTTCAACTCTGCTTAGGAAACTGACAAGAACAGTAGCTCCTCTTCAGTCTGATACACTGTACTTGCTGGGAACAGACGCGAGTGCTATTTGCACTGTGTATGGCAATGGCAGCACAATAGTGACTATTTTTACCATAAAACAACTCTTGCTCGTAGGACAGAAACTGCATGTGATTCCACTCCATTTAGGACTGGGAAACAAACGCTAGCTCGCCTTACAAGAAACACACTCTGCTTTAGAGAAAAGAGCACTCTTCTACTCTACTGTGTTTCCTATGGGGTCCAAACAGTGAGCTTGCTCAGAACAAAAGAACTGTGCTTCCTACACACACGGGCCATATCTAGTTCAAATCTGCTTAGGAAACTGACAAGAACAGTAGCTCCTCTTCAGTCCGATACACTGTACTTGCTGGGAACAGATGCGAGTGCTATTTGCACTGTGTATGGCAATGGCAGCACAATAGTGACTATTTTTACCATAAAACAACTCTTGCTCGTAGGACAGAAACTGCATGTGATTCCACTCCATTTAGGACTGGGAAACAAACGCTAGCTCGCCTTACAAGAAACACACTCTGCTTTAGAGAAAAGAGCACTCTTCTACTCTACTGTGTTTGCTATGGGGTCCAAACAGTGAGCTTGCTCAGAACAAAAGAGCTGTGCTTCCTACACACAAGGACCATATGTAGTTCAACTCTGGTTAGGAAACTGACAAGAACAGTAGCTCCTATTCAGTCCAATACACTGTACTTGCTGGGAAAAGACGCGAGTGCTATTTGCCCTGTGTATGGCAATGGGAGCGCAATAGTGACTTTCCTTACCAGAAAACAACTCTTGTTCGTAGGACCAGAAACTGCATGTGATTCAACTCCATTTAGGACTAGGAAACAAACGCTAGCTCTCCTTACAAGAAACACACTCTGCTTTTGAGAAAAGAGCACTCTTCTACTCTACTGTGTTTCCTATAGGGCTAGAACAGTGAGCTTGCTCAGAACATAAGAACTGTGCTTTCTACACACACGGTCCTTATCTAGTTCAACTCTGCTTAGGAACCTGACAAGAACAGTAGCTCCTCTTCAGTCCGATACACTGTACTTGCTGGGAACAGACGCGAGTGCTATTTGCACTGTGTATGGCAATGGGAGAGCAATAGTGACTTTCCTTACCATAAAACAACTCTTGCTCGTAGGACCAGAAACTGCATGTGATTCAACTCCATTTAGGACTGGGAAACAAACGCTAGCACGCCTTACAAGAAACACACTCTACTTTTGAGAAAAGAGCACTCTTCTACTCTACTGTGTTTCCTATGGGGTCCAAACAGTGAGCTTGCTCAGAACAAAAGAACTGTGCTTCCTACACACATGGACCATATCTAGTTCAACTATGCTTAGGAAACTGACAAGAACAGTAGCTCCTATTCAGTCCAATACACTGTGCTTGCTGGGAACAGACGCGAGTGCTATTTGCACTGTGTATGGCATTTGGAGCGCAATAGTGACTCTTCTTACCAGAAAACAACTCTTGCTCGTAGGACCAAAAACTGCCTGTGACTCAACTCCATTTAGGACTGGGAAACAAACGCGAGCTTGCCTTACAAGAAACACACTCTGCTTTAGAGAAAAGAGCACTCTTCTACTCTACTGTGTTTCCTATAGGGCCAGAACAGTGAGCTTGCTCAGAACATAATAACTGTGCTTCCTACACACACGGGCCATATCTAGTTCAACTCTGCTTAGGAAACTGACAGGAACAATAGCTCCTCTTCAGTCTGATACACTGTACTTGCTGAGAGCAGACGCGAGTGCTACTTGCACTGTGTATGGCAAAGGGAGCGCAATAGTGACTTTCCTTACCAGAAAACAACTCTTGCTCGTAGGACCAGAAACTGCATGTGATTCAACTCCATTTAGGACTGGGAAACAAACGATAGCTTGCCTTACAAAAAACACACTCTGCTTTTGAGAAAAGAGCACTCTTCTACTCTACTGTGTTTCATTTTGGGTCCGAACAGTGAGCTTGCTCAGAACAAAAGAACTATGCTTCCTACACACACGGCCATATCTAGTTCAATTCTGCTTAGGAACCTGACAAGAACAGGAGATACTCTTCAGTCCAATACACTGTAGTTGCTGGGAGCAGATGCCAGTGCTATTTGTCCTATGTATGGAAATGGCAGCGCAATAGTAAATCTTCTTAAAAGAAAACAACTCTTGCTCATAGGACCAAAAACTGCATGTGACTCAAATCCATTTAGGACTGGGAAACAAACGCGAGCTCGCCTTACAGGAAACAAACTCTGCTTCTGAGAAAAGAGCACTCTTCTACTCTACTGTGTTTCCTATGGGGTCCAAACAGTGAGCTTACTCAGAACAAAAGAACTGTGCTTCCTACACACATCGACCGTATCTAGTTCAACTCTGCTTAGGAAACTGACAAGAACAGTAGCCTCTCTTCAGTCCAATACACTGTACTTGCTGGGAACAGACGCGAGTGCTATTTGCCCTGTGTATGGCAATGGGATCGCAATAGTGACTTTCCTTACCAGAAAACTACTCTTGTTCGTAGGACCAGAAACTGCATGTGATTCAACTCCATTTAGGACTGGGAAACAAACGCTAGCTCGCCTTACAACAAACACACTCTGCTTTTGAGAAAAGAGCACTCTTCTACTCTACTGTGTTTTCAATGGTGTCCAAACAGTGAGCTTGCTCAGAACAAAAAAACTGTGCTTCCTACACACACGGCCATATCTAGTTCAAGTCTGCTTAGGAAACTGAAAAGAACATTAGCACCTATTCAGTCCAATACTCTGTACTTTCTGGGAAGAGACGCGAGTGCTATTTGCACTGTGTATGGCAATGGTTGCGCAATTGCGACTTTCCTTACCAGAAAACAATTCTTGCTCGTAGGACCAGAAACTGCATGTGATTCAACTCCATTTAGGACTGGGAAACAAATGCTAGCTCGCCTTACATGAAACACACTCTGCTTTTGAGAAAAGAGCACTCTTCTACTCTACTGTGTTTCCTATGGGGTCCGAAAAGTGAGCTTGCTCAGAACAAAAGAACTGTGCTTCCTACACACACGGACCATATGTAGTTCAACTCTGCTTAGGAAACTGACAAGAACAGTAGTTCCTATTCAGTCCGATACACTGTACTTGCTGAGAACAAACGCGAGTGCTACTTGCACTGTGTATGGCAATTGGGGCACAATAGTGACTCGTCTTACCAGAAAACAACTCTTGCTCGTAGGACAAAAAACTGCATGTGACTCAACTCCATTTAGGACTGGGAAACAAACTCTAGCTCGCCTTACAAGAAACACACTCTGCTTTATAGAAAAGAGCACTCTTCTACTCTACTGTGTTTCCTATGGGGTTCGAACAGTGAGCTTTCTCAGAACAAAAGAACTGTGCTTCCTACACACACAGACATATCTAGTTCAATTCTGCTTAGGAACCTGACAAGAACAGTAGCTCCTCTTCAGTCCAATACACTGTACTGCTGGGAACAGACGCCAGTGCTATTTGTCCTGTGTATGACAATGGTAGCGCAATAGTGACTATTCTTATAATAAAACAACTCTTGCTCGTAGGAACAGAAACTGCATGTGATTCAACTCCATTTAGGACTGGGAAACAAACGCTAGCTCGCCTTACAAGAAACACAATCTGCTTTAGAGAAAAGAGCACTCTTCTACTCTACTGTGTTTCCTATAGTGCCAAAACAGTGAGCTTGCTCAGAACAAAAGAACTGTGCTTCCTACACACACGGGCCATATCTAGTTCAACTCTGTTTAGGAAAATGACAAGAACAGTAGCTCCTCTTCAGTCCGATACACTGTACTTGCTGGGAACAGACGCGAGTGCTATTTGCACTGTGTATGGCAATGGGAGCGCAATAGTGACTTTCCTTACCAGAAAACAACTCTTGCTCGTAGGACGAGAAACTGCATGTGATTCAACTCCGTTTAGGACTGGGAAACAATTGCTAGCTCGCCTTACATGAAACACTCTCTGCTTTTGAGAAAAGAGCACTCTTCTACTCTACTGTGTTTCCTATGGAGTCAAAACAGTGAGCTAGCCCAGAACAAAAGAACTGTGCTTCCTACACACACAGCCATATCTAGTTCAATTCTGCTTAGGAACCTGACAAGAACAGTAGCTCCTCTTCAGTCCAATACACTGTACTGCTGGGAACAGACGCCAGTGCTATTTGTCCTGTGTATGACAATGGTAGCGCAATAGTGACTATTCTTATCATAAAACAACTCTTGCTCGTAGGACCAGAAACTGCATGTGATTCAACTCCATTTAGGACTGGGAAACAAACACTAGCTCGCCTTACAAGAAACACAATCTGCTTTAGAGAAAAGAGCACTCTTCTACTCTACTGTGTTTCCTATAGGGCCAAAACAGTGAGCTTGCTCAGAACAAAAGAACTGTGCTTCCTACACACACGGGCCATATCTAGTTCAACTCTGCTTAGGAAACTGACAAGAACAGTAGCTCCTCTTCAGTCTGATACACTGTACTTGCTGGGAACAGACGCGAGTGCTATTTGCACTGTGTATGGCAATGGCAGCACAATAGTGACTATTTTTACCATAAAACAACTCTTGCTCGTAGGACAGAAACTGCATGTGATTCCACTCCATTTAGGACTGGGAAACAAACGCTAGCTCGCCTTACAAGAAACACACTCTGCTTTAGAGAAAAGAGCACTCTTCTACTCTACTGTGTTTCCTATGGGGTCCAAACAGTGAGCTTGCTCAGAACAAAAGAACTGTGCTTCCTACACACACGGGCCATATCTAGTTCAAATCTGCTTAGGAAACTGACAAGAACAGTAGCTCCTCTTCAGTCCGATACACTGTACTTGCTGGGAACAGATGCGAGTGCTATTTGCACTGTGTATGGCAATGGCAGCACAATAGTGACTATTTTTACCATAAAACAACTCTTGCTCGTAGGACAGAAACTGCATGTGATTCCACTCCATTTAGGACTGGGAAACAAACGCTAGCTCGCCTTACAAGAAACACACTCTGCTTTAGAGAAAAGAGCACTCTTCTACTCTACTGTGTTTGCTATGGGGTCCAAACAGTGAGCTTGCTCAGAACAAAAGAGCTGTGCTTCCTACACACAAGGACCATATGTAGTTCAACTCTGGTTAGGAAACTGACAAGAACAGTAGCTCCTATTCAGTCCAATACACTGTACTTGCTGGGAAAAGACGCGAGTGCTATTTGCCCTGTGTATGGCAATGGGAGCGCAATAGTGACTTTCCTTACCAGAAAACAACTCTTGTTCGTAGGACCAGAAACTGCATGTGATTCAACTCCATTTAGGACTAGGAAACAAACGCTAGCTCTCCTTACAAGAAACACACTCTGCTTTTGAGAAAAGAGCACTCTTCTACTCTACTGTGTTTCCTATAGGGCTAGAACAGTGAGCTTGCTCAGAACATAAGAACTGTGCTTTCTACACACACGGTCCTTATCTAGTTCAACTCTGCTTAGGAACCTGACAAGAACAGTAGCTCCTCTTCAGTCCGATACACTGTACTTGCTGGGAACAGACGCGAGTGCTATTTGCACTGTGTATGGCAATGGGAGAGCAATAGTGACTTTCCTTACCAGAAAAAAACTCTTGCTCGTAGGACCAGAAACTGCATGTGATTCAACTCCATTTAGGACTGGGAAACAAACGCTAGCACGCCTTACAAGAAACACACTCTACTTTTGAGAAAAGAGCACTCTTCTACTCTACTGTGTTTTCTATGGGGTCCAAACAGTGAGCTTGCTCAGAACAAAAGAACTGTGCTTCCTACACACATGGACCATATCTAGTTCAACTATGCTTAGGAAACTGACAAGAACAGTAGCTCCTATTCAGTCCAATACACTGTGCTTGCTGGGAACAGACGCGAGTGCTATTTGCACTGTGTATGGCATTTGGAGCGCAATAGTGACTCTTCTTACCAGAAAACAACTCTTGCTCGTAGGACCAAAAACTGCCTGTGACTCAACTCCATTTAGGACTGGGAAACAAACGCGAGCTTGCCTTACAAGAAACACACTCTGCTTTAGAGAAAAGAGCACTCTTCTACTCTACTGTGTTTCCTATAGGGCCAGAACAGTGAGCTTGCTCAGAACATAATAACTGTGCTTCCTACACACACGGGCCATATCTAGTTCAACTCTGCTTAGGAAACTGACAGGAACAATAGCTCCTCTTCAGTCTGATACACTGTACTTGCTGAGAGCAGACGCGAGTGCTACTTGCACTGTGTATGGCAAAGGGAGCGCAATAGTGACTTTCCTTACCAGAAAACAACTCTTGCTCGTAGGACCAGAAACTGCATGTGATTCAACTCCATTTAGGACTGGGAAACAAACGATAGCTTGCCTTACAAAAAACACACTCTGCTTTTGAGAAAAGAGCACTCTTCTACTCTACTGTGTTTCATTTTGGGTCCGAACAGTGAGCTTGCTCAGAACAAAAGAACTGTGCTTCCTACACACACGGCCATATCTAGTTCAATTCTGCTTAGGAACCTGACAAGAACAGGAGATACTCTTCAGTCCAATACACTGTAGTTGCTGGGAGCAGATGACAGTGCTATTTGTCCTATGTATGGAAATGGCAGCGCAATAGTAAATCTTCTTAAAAGAAAACAACTCTTGCTCATAGGACCAAAAACTGCATGTGACTCAAATCCATTTAGGACTGGGAAACAAACGCGAGCTCGCCTTACAGGAAACAAACTCTGCTTCTGAGAAAAGAGCACTCTTCTACTCTACTGTGTTTCCTATGGGGTCCAAACAGTGAGCTTACTCAGAACAAAAGAACTGTGCTTCCTACACACATCGACCGTATCTAGTTCAACTCTGCTTAGGAAACTGACAAGAACAGTAGCCTCTCTTCAGTCCAATACACTGTACTTGCTGGGAACAGACGCGAGTGCTATTTGCCCTGTGTATGGCAATGGGATCGCAATAGTGACTTTCCTTACCAGAAAACTACTCTTGTTCGTAGGACCAGAAACTGCATGTGATTCAACTCCATTTAGGACTGGGAAACAAACGCTAGCTCGCCTTACAACAAACACACTCTGCTTTTGAGAAAAGAGCACTCTTCTACTCTACTGTGTTTTCAATGGTGTCCAAACAGTGAGCTTGCTCAGAACAAAAAAACTGTGCTTCCTACACACACGGCCATATCTAGTTCAAGTCTGCTTAGGAAACTGAAAAGAACATTAGCACCTATTCAGTCCAATACTCTGTACTTTCTGGGAAGAGACGCGAGTGCTATTTGCACTGTGTATGGCAATGGTTGCGCAATTGCGACTTTCCTTACCAGAAAACAATTCTTGCTCGTAGGACCAGAAACTGCATGTGATTCAACTCCATTTAGGACTGGGAAACAAATGCTAGCTCGCCTTACATGAAACACACTCTGCTTTTGAGAAAAGAGCACTCTTCTACTCTACTGTGTTTCCTATGGGGTCCGAAAAGTGAGCTTGCTCAGAACAAAAGAACTGTGCTTCCTACACACACGGACCATATGTAGTTCAACTCTGCTTAGGAAACTGACAAGAACAGTAGTTCCTATTCAGTCCGATACACTGTACTTGCTGAGAACAAACGCGAGTGCTACTTGCACTGTGTATGGCAATTGGAGCACAATAGTGACTCGTCTTACCAGAAAACAACTCTTGCTCGTAGGACAAAAAACTGCATGTGACTCAACTCCATTTAGGACTGGGAAACAAACTCTAGCTCGCCTTACAAGAAACACACTCTGCTTTATAGAAAAGAGCACTCTTCTACTCTACTGTGTTTCCTATGGGGTCCAAACAGTGAGCTTTCTCAGAACAAAAGAACTGTGCTTCCTACACACACAGACATATCTAGTTCAATTCTGCTTAGGAACCTGACAAGAACAGTAGCTCCTCTTCAGTCCAATACACTGTACTGCTGGGAACAGACGCCAGTGCTATTTGTCCTGTGTATGACAATGGTAGCGCAATAGTGACTATTCTTATAATAAAACAACTCTTGCTCGTAGGAACAGAAACTGCATGTGATTCAACTCCATTTAGGACTGGGAAACAAACGCTAGCTCGCCTTACAAGAAACACAATCTGCTTTAGAGAAAAGAGCACTCTTCTACTCTACTGTGTTTCCTATAGTGCCAAAACAGTGAGCTTGCTCAGAACAAAAGAACTGTGCTTCCTACACACACGGGCCATATCTAGTTCAACTCTGTTTAGGAAAATGACAAGAACAGTAGCTCCTCTTCAGTCCGATACACTGTACTTGCTGGGAACAGACGCGAGTGCTATTTGCACTGTGTATGGCAATGGGAGCGCAATAGTGACTTTCCTTACCAGAAAACAACTCTTGCTCGTAGGACGAGAAACTGCATGTGATTCAACTCCGTTTAGGACTGGGAAACAATTGCTAGCTCGCCTTACATGAAACACTCTCTGCTTTTGAGAAAAGAGCACTCTTCTACTCTACTGTGTTTCCTATGGAGTCAAAACAGTGAGCTAGCCCAGAACAAAAGAACTGTGCTTCCTACACACACAGCCATATCTAGTTCAATTCTGCTTAGGAACCTGACAAGAACAGTAGCTCCTCTTCAGTCCAATACACTGTACTGCTGGGAACAGACGCCAGTGCTATTTGTCCTGTGTATGACAATGGTAGCGCAATAGTGACTATTCTTATCATAAAACAACTCTTGCTCGTAGGACCAGAAACTGCATGTGGTTCAACTCCATTTAGGACTGGGAAACAAACACTAGCTCGCCTTACAAGAAACACAATCTGCTTTAGAGAAAAGAGCACTCTTCTACTCTACTGTGTTTCCTATAGGGCCAAAACAGTGAGCTTGCTCAGAACAAAAGAACTGTGCTTCCTACACACACGGGCCATATCTAGTTCAACTCTGCTTAGGAAACTGACAAGAACAGTAGCTCCTTTTCAGTCTGATACACTGTACTTGCTGGGAACAGACGCAAGTGCTATTTGCACTGTGTATGGCAATGGCAGCACAATAGTGACTATTTTTACCATAAAACAACTCTTGCTCGTAGGACAGAAACTGCATGTGATTCCACTCCATTTAGGACTGGGAAACAAACGCTAGCTCGCCTTACAAGAAACACACTCTGCTTTAGAGAAAAGAGCACTCTTCTACTCTACTGTGTTTCCTATGGGGTCCAAACAGTGAGCTTGCTCAGAACAAAAGAACTGTGCTTCCTACACACACGGGCCATATCTAGTTCAAATCTGCTTAGGAAACTGACAAGAACAGTAGCTCCTCTTCAGTCCGATACACTGTACTTGCTGGGAACAGATGTGAGTGCTATTTGCACTGTGTATGGCAATGGCAGCACAATAGTGACTATTTTTACCATAAAACAACTCTTGCTCGTAGGACAGAAACTGCATGTGATTCCACTCCATTTAGGACTGGGAAACAAACGCTAGCTCGCCTTACAAGAAACACACTCTGCTTTAGAGAAAAGAGCACTCTTCTACTCTACTGTGTTTGCTATGGGGTCCAAACAGTGAGCTTGCTCAGAACAAAAGAACTGTGCTTCCTACACACAAGGACCATATGTAGTTCAACTCTGGTTAGGAAACTGACAAGAACAGTAGCTCCTATTCAGTCCAATACACTGTACTTGCTGGGAAAAGACGCGAGTGCTATTTGCCCTGTGTATGGCAATGGGAGCGCAATAGTGACTTTCCTTACCAGAAAACAACTCTTGTTCGTAGGACCAGAAACTGCATGTGATTCAACTCCATTTAGGACTAGGAAACAAACGCTAGCTCTCCTTACAAGAAACACACTCTGCTTTTGAGAAAAGAGCACTCTTCTACTCTACTGTGTTTCCTATAGGGCTAGAACAGTGAGCTTGCTCAGAACATAAGAACTGTGCTTTCTACACACACGGTCCTTATCTAGTTCAACTCTGCTTAGGAACCTGACAAGAACAGTAGCTCCTCTTCAGTCCGATACACTGTACTTGCTGGGAACAGACGCGAGTGCTATTTGCACTGTGTATGGCAATGGGAGAGCAATAGTGACTTTCCTTACCAGAAAAAAACTCTTGCTCGTAGGACCAGAAACTGCATGTGATTCAACTCCATTTAGGACTGGGAAACAAACGCTAGCACGCCTTACAAGAAACACACTCTACTTTTGAGAAAAGAGCACTCTTCTACTCTACTGTGTTTCCTATGGGGTCCAAACAGTGAGCTTGCTCAGAACAAAAGAACTGTGCTTCCTACACACATGGACCATATCTAGTTCAACTATGCTTAGGAAACTGACAAGAACAGTAGCTCCTATTCAGTCCAATACACTGTGCTTGCTGGGAACAGACGCGAGTGCTATTTGCACTGTGTATGGCATTTGGAGCGCAATAGTGACTCTTCTTACCAGAAAACAACTCTTGCTCGTAGGACCAAAAACTGCCTGTGACTCAACTCCATTTAGGACTGGGAAACAAACGCGAGCTTGCCTTACAAGAAACACACTCTGCTTTAGAGAAAAGAGCACTCTTCTACTCTACTGTGTTTCCTATAGGGCCAGAACAGTGAGCTTGCTCAGAACATAATAACTGTGCTTCCTACACACACGGGCCATATCTAGTTCAACTCTGCTTAGGAAACTGACAGGAACAATAGCTCCTCTTCAGTCTGATACACTGTACTTGCTGAGAGCAGACGCGAGTGCTACTTGCACTGTGTATGGCAAAGGGAGCGCAATAGTGACTTTCCTTACCAGAAAACAACTCTTGCTCGTAGGACCAGAAACTGCATGTGATTCAACTCCATTTAGGACTGGGAAACAAACGATAGCTTGCCTTACAAAAAACACACTCTGCTTTTGAGAAAAGAGCACTCTTCTACTCTACTGTGTTTCATTTTGGGTCCGAACAGTGAGCTTGCTCAGAACAAAAGAACTGTGCTTCCTACACACACGGCCATATCTAGTTCAATTCTGCTTAGGAACCTGACAAGAACAGGAGATACTCTTCAGTCCAATACACTGTAGTTGCTGGGAGCAGATGCCAGTGCTATTTGTCCTATGTATGGAAATGGCAGCGCAATAGTAAATCTTCTTAAAAGAAAACAACTCTTGCTCATAGGACCAAAAACTGCATGTGACTCAAATCCATTTAGGACTGGGAAACAAACGCGAGCTCGCCTTACAGGAAACAAACTCTGCTTCTGAGAAAAGAGCACTCTTCTACTCTACTGTGTTTCCTATGGGGTCCAAACAGTGAGCTTACTCAGAACAAAAGAACTGTGCTTCCTACACACATCGACCGTATCTAGTTCAACTCTGCTTAGGAAACTGACAAGAACAGTAGCCTCTCTTCAGTCCAATACACTGTACTTGCTGGGAACAGACGCGAGTGCTATTTGCCCTGTGTATGGCAATGGGATCGCAATAGTGACTTTCCTTACCAGAAAACTACTCTTGTTCGTAGGACCAGAAACTGCATGTGATTCAACTCCATTTAGGACTGGGAAACAAACGCTAGCTCGCCTTACAACAAACACACTCTGCTTTTGAGAAAAGAGCACTCTTCTACTCTACTGTGTTTTCAATGGTGTCCAAACAGTGAGCTTGCTCAGAACAAAAAAACTGTGCTTCCTACACACACGGCCATATCTAGTTCAAGTCTGCTTAGGAAACTGAAAAGAACATTAGCACCTATTCAGTCCAATACTCTGTACTTTCTGGGAAGAGACGCGAGTGCTATTTGCACTGTGTATGGCAATGGTTGCGCAATTGCGACTTTCCTTACCAGAAAACAATTCTTGCTCGTAGGACCAGAAACTGCATGTGATTCAACTCCATTTAGGACTGGGAAACAAATGCTAGCTCGCCTTACATGAAACACACTCTGCTTTTGAGAAAAGAGCACTCTTCTACTCTACTGTGTTTCCTATGGGGTCCGAAAAGTGAGCTTGCTCAGAACAAAAGAACTGTGCTTCCTACACACACGGACCATATGTAGTTCAACTCTGCTTAGGAAACTGACAAGAACAGTAGTTCCTATTCAGTCCGATACACTGTACTTGCTGAGAACAAACGCGAGTGCTACTTGCACTGTGTATGGCAATTGGGGCACAATAGTGACTCGTCTTACCAGAAAACAACTCTTGCTCGTAGGACAAAAAACTGCATGTGACTCAACTCCATTTAGGACTGGGAAACAAACTCTAGCTCGCCTTACAAGAAACACACTCTGCTTTATAGAAAAGAGCACTCTTCTACTCTACTGTGTTTCCTATGGGGTTCGAACAGTGAGCTTTCTCAGAACAAAAGAACTGTGCTTCCTACACACACAGACATATCTAGTTCAATTCTGCTTAGGAACCTGACAAGAACAGTAGCTCCTCTTCAGTCCAATACACTGTACTGCTGGGAACAGACGCCAGTGCTATTTGTCCTGTGTATGACAATGGTAGCGCAATAGTGACTATTCTTATAATAAAACAACTCTTGCTCGTAGGAACAGAAACTGCATGTGATTCAACTCCATTTAGGACTGGGAAACAAACGCTAGCTCGCCTTACAAGAAACACAATCTGCTTTAGAGAAAAGAGCACTCTTCTACTCTACTGTGTTTCCTATAGTGCCAAAACAGTGAGCTTGCTCAGAACAAAAGAACTGTGCTTCCTACACACACGGGCCATATCTAGTTCAACTCTGTTTAGGAAAATGACAAGAACAGTAGCTCCTCTTCAGTCCGATACACTGTACTTGCTGGGAACAGACGCGAGTGCTATTTGCACTGTGTATGGCAATGGGAGCGCAATAGTGACTTTCCTTACCAGAAAACAACTCTTGCTCGTAGGACGAGAAACTGCATGTGATTCAACTCCGTTTAGGACTGGGAAACAATTGCTAGCTCGCCTTACATGAAACACTCTCTGCTTTTGAGAAAAGAGCACTCTTCTACTCTACTGTGTTTCCTATGGAGTCAAAACAGTGAGCTAGCCCAGAACAAAAGAACTGTGCTTCCTACACACACAGCCATATCTAGTTCAATTCTGCTTAGGAACCTGACAAGAACAGTAGCTCCTCTTCAGTCCAATACACTGTACTGCTGGGAACAGACGCCAGTGCTATTTGTCCTGTGTATGACAATGGTAGCGCAATAGTGACTATTCTTATCATAAAACAACTCTTGCTCGTAGGACCAGAAACTGCATGTGATTCAACTCCATTTAGGACTGGGAAACAAACACTAGCTCGCCTTACAAGAAACACAATCTGCTTTAGAGAAAAGAGCACTCTTCTACTCTACTGTGTTTCCTATAGGGCCAAAACAGTGAGCTTGCTCAGAACAAAAGAACTGTGCTTCCTACACACACGGGCCATATCTAGTTCAACTCTGCTTAGGAAACTGACAAGAACAGTAGCTCCTCTTCAGTCTGATACACTGTACTTGCTGGGAACAGACGCGAGTGCTATTTGCACTGTGTATGGCAATGGCAGCACAATAGTGACTATTTTTACCATAAAACAACTCTTGCTCGTAGGACAGAAACTGCATGTGATTCCACTCCATTTAGGACTGGGAAACAAACGCTAGCTCGCCTTACAAGAAACACACTCTGCTTTAGAGAAAAGAGCACTCTTCTACTCTACTGTGTTTCCTATGGGGTCCAAACAGTGAGCTTGCTCAGAACAAAAGAACTGTGCTTCCTACACACACGGGCCATATCTAGTTCAAATCTGCTTAGGAAACTGACAAGAACAGTAGCTCCTCTTCAGTCCGATACACTGTACTTGCTGGGAACAGATGCGAGTGCTATTTGCACTGTGTATGGCAATGGCAGCACAATAGTGACTATTTTTACCATAAAACAACTCTTGCTCGTAGGACAGAAACTGCATGTGATTCCACTCCATTTAGGACTGGGAAACAAACGCTAGCTCGCCTTACAAGAAACACACTCTGCTTTAGAGAAAAGAGCACTCTTCTACTCTACTGTGTTTGCTATGGGGTCCAAACAGTGAGCTTGCTCAGAACAAAAGAGCTGTGCTTCCTACACACAAGGACCATATGTAGTTCAACTCTGGTTAGGAAACTGACAAGAACAGTAGCTCCTATTCAGTCCAATACACTGTACTTGCTGGGAAAAGACGCGAGTGCTATTTGCCCTGTGTATGGCAATGGGAGCGCAATAGTGACTTTCCTTACCAGAAAACAACTCTTGTTCGTAGGACCAGAAACTGCATGTGATTCAACTCCATTTAGGACTAGGAAACAAACGCTAGCTCTCCTTACAAGAAACACACTCTGCTTTTGAGAAAAGAGCACTCTTCTACTCTACTGTGTTTCCTATAGGGCTAGAACAGTGAGCTTGCTCAGAACATAAGAACTGTGCTTTCTACACACACGGTCCTTATCTAGTTCAACTCTGCTTAGGAACCTGACAAGAACAGTAGCTCCTCTTCAGTCCGATACACTGTACTTGCTGGGAACAGACGCGAGTGCTATTTGCACTGTGTATGGCAATGGGAGAGCAATAGTGACTTTCCTTACCAGAAAAAAACTCTTGCTCGTAGGACCAGAAACTGCATGTGATTCAACTCCATTTAGGACTGGGAAACAAACGCTAGCACGCCTTACAAGAAACACACTCTACTTTTGAGAAAAGAGCACTCTTCTACTCTACTGTGTTTCCTATGGGGTCCAAACAGTGAGCTTGCTCAGAACAAAAGAACTGTGCTTCCTACACACATGGACCATATCTAGTTCAACTATGCTTAGGAAACTGACAAGAACAGTAGCTCCTATTCAGTCCAATACACTGTGCTTGCTGGGAACAGACGCGAGTGCTATTTGCACTGTGTATGGCATTTGGAGCGCAATAGTGACTCTTCTTACCAGAAAACAACTCTTGCTCGTAGGACCAAAAACTGCCTGTGACTCAACTCCATTTAGGACTGGGAAACAAACGCGAGCTTGCCTTACAAGAAACACACTCTGCTTTAGAGAAAAGAGCACTCTTCTACTCTACTGTGTTTCCTATAGGGCCAGAACAGTGAGCTTGCTCAGAACATAATAACTGTGCTTCCTACACACACGGGCCATATCTAGTTCAACTCTGCTTAGGAAACTGACAGGAACAATAGCTCCTCTTCAGTCTGATACACTGTACTTGCTGAGAGCAGACGCGAGTGCTACTTGCACTGTGTATGGCAAAGGGAGCGCAATAGTGACTTTCCTTACCAGAAAACAACTCTTGCTCGTAGGACCAGAAACTGCATGTGATTCAACTCCATTTAGGACTGGGAAACAAACGATAGCTTGCCTTACAAAAAACACACTCTGCTTTTGAGAAAAGAGCACTCTTCTACTCTACTGTGTTTCATTTTGGGTCCGAACAGTGAGCTTGCTCAGAACAAAAGAACTGTGCTTCCTACACACACGGCCATATCTAGTTCAATTCTGCTTAGGAACCTGACAAGAACAGGAGATACTCTTCAGTCCAATACACTGTAGTTGCTGGGAGCAGATGCCAGTGCTATTTGTCCTATGTATGGAAATGGCAGCGCAATAGTAAATCTTCTTAAAAGAAAACAACTCTTGCTCATAGGACCAAAAACTGCATGTGACTCAAATCCATTTAGGACTGGGAAACAAACGCGAGCTCGCCTTACAGGAAACAAACTCTGCTTCTGAGAAAAGAGCACTCTTCTACTCTACTGTGTTTCCTATGGGGTCCAAACAGTGAGCTTACTCAGAACAAAAGAACTGTGCTTCCTACACACATCGACCGTATCTAGTTCAACTCTGCTTAGGAAACTGACAAGAACAGTAGCCTCTCTTCAGTCCAATACACTGTACTTGCTGGGAACAGACGCGAGTGCTATTTGCCCTGTGTATGGCAATGGGATCGCAATAGTGACTTTCCTTACCAGAAAACTACTCTTGTTCGTAGGACCAGAAACTGCATGTGATTCAACTCCATTTAGGACTGGGAAACAAACGCTAGCTCGCCTTACAACAAACACACTCTGCTTTTGAGAAAAGAGCACTCTTCTACTCTACTGTGTTTTCAATGGTGTCCAAACAGTGAGCTTGCTCAGAACAAAAAAACTGTGCTTCCTACACACACGGCCATATCTAGTTCAAGTCTGCTTAGGAAACTGAAAAGAACATTAGCACCTATTCAGTCCAATACTCTGTACTTTCTGGGAAGAGACGCGAGTGCTATTTGCACTGTGTATGGCAATTGGAGCACAATAGTGACTCGTCTTACCAGAAAACAACTCTTGCTCGTAGGACAAAAAACTGCATGTGACTCAACTCCATTTAGGACTGGGAAACAAACTCTAGCTCGCCTTACAAGAAACACACTCTGCTTTATAGAAAAGAGCACTCTTCTACTCTACTGTGTTTCCTATGGGGTCCAAACAGTGAGCTTTCTCAGAACAAAAGAACTGTGCTTCCTACACACACAGACATATCTAGTTCAATTCTGCTTAGGAACCTGACAAGAACAGTAGCTCCTCTTCAGTTCAATACACTGTACTGCTGGGAACAGACGCCAGTGCTATTTGTCCTGTGTATGACAATGGTAGCGCAATAGTGACTATTCTTATAATAAAACAACTCTTGCTCGTAGGAACAGAAACTGCATGTGATTCAACTCCATTTAGGACTGGGAAACAAACGCTAGCTCGCCTTACAAGAAACACAATCTGCTTTAGAGAAAAGAGCACTATTCTACTCTACTGTGTTTCCTATAGTGCCAAAACAGTGAGCTTGCTCAGAACAAAAGAACTGTGCTTCCTACACACACGGGCCATATCTAGTTCAACTCTGTTTAGGAAAATGACAAGAACAGTAGCTCCTCTTCAGTCCGATACACTGTACTTGCTGGGAACAGACGCGAGTGCTATTTGCACTGTGTATGGCAATGGGAGCGCAATAGTGACTTTCCTTACCAGAAAACAACTCTTGCTCGTAGGACGAGAAACTGCATGTGATTCAACTCCGTTTAGGACTGGGAAACAATTGCTAGCTCGCCTTACATGAAACACTCTCTGCTTTAGAGAAAAGAGCACTCTTCTACTCTACTGTGTTTCCTATGGAGTCAAAACAGTGAGCTAGCCCAGAACAAAAGAACTGTGCTTCCTACACACACAGCCATATCTAGTTCAATTCTGCTTAGGAACCTGACAAGAACAGTAGCTCCTCTTCAGTCCAATACACTGTACTGCTGGGAACAGACGCCAGTGCTATTTGTCCTGTGTATGACAATGGTAGCGCAATAGTGACTATTCTTATCATAAAACAACTCTTGCTCGTAGGACCAGAAACTGCATGTGATTCAACTCCATTTAGGACTGGGAAACAAACACTAGCTCGCCTTACAAGAAACACAATCTGCTTTAGAGAAAAGAGCACTCTTCTACTCTACTGTGTTTCCTATAGGGCCAAAACAGTGAGCTTGCTCAGAACAAAAGAACTGTGCTTCCTACACACACGGGCCATATCTAGTTCAACTCTGCTTAGGAAACTGACAAGAACAGTAGCTCCTCTTCAGTCCAATACACTGTACTTGCGGGGAACAGACGCGAGTGCTATTTGCCCTGTGTATGGCAATGGGAGCACAATAGTGACTTTCCTTACCAGAAAACAACTCTTGCTCGTAGGAGCAGAAACTGCATGTGATTCAAGGCCATTTAGAACTGGGAAACAAATGCTAGCTCGCCTTACAAGAAACACACTCTGCTTTTGAGAAAACAGCACTCTTCTACTCTACAGTGTTTCCTATGGTGTCCAAACAGTGAGCTTGCTCAGAACAAAAGAAATGTGCTTCCTACACACATGGACCATATCTAGTTCAACTCTGCTTAGGAAACTGCCAAGAATAGTAGCTCCTATTCAGTCCAATACACTGTACTTGCTGGGAACAGACGCCAGTGCTATTTGCACTGTGTATGGCAATTGGAGCACAATAGTGAGTCGTCTTACCAGAAAACAACTCTTGCTCGTAGGACAAAAAACTGCATGTGACTCAACTCCATTTAGGACTGAAAAACAAACTCTAGCTCGCTTTACAAGAAACACACTCTGCTTTTGAGAAAAGAGCACTCTTCTACTCTACTGTGTTTCCTATAGGGCCAGAACAGTGAGCTTGCTCAGAACAAATGATCTGTGCTTCCTACACACACGGGCCAAATCAAGTTCAACTCTTCTTAGGAAACTGACAAGAACAGTATCTCCTCTTCTGTCCAATACACTGTACTTGCTGGGAACAGACGCATGTGCTATTTGCACTGTGTATGGCAATGAGAGCACAATAGTGACTTTCCTTACCAGAAAACAACTCTTGCTCGTAGGACCACAAGCTGCATGTGATTCAACGCCATTTAGAACTGGGAAACAAATGCTAGCTCGCCTTACAAGAAACACACTCTGCTTTTGAGAAAAGAGCATTCTTCTACTCTACGGTGTTTCCTATGGGGTCCAAACAGTAAGCTTGCTCAGAACAAAAGAACTGTGCTTCCTACACACATGGACCATATCTAGTTCAACTCTGCTTAGGAAACTGACAAGAACAGTAGCTCCTATTCAGTCCAATACACTGTACTTGCTGGGAACAGACGGGAGTGCTATTTGTACTGTGTATGGCATTTGGAGCACAATAGTGACTCTTCTTACCAGAAAACAACTCTTGCTCGTAGGTATAAAAACTGCATGTGACTCAACTCCATTTAAGACTGGGAAACAAAGGCGAGCTCGCCTTACAAGAAACACACTCTGCTTTAGAGAAAAGAGCATTCTTCTACTCTACTGTGTTTCCTATAGGGCCAGAACAGTGAGCTTGCTCAGAACATAATAACTGTGCTTCCTAAACACACGGGCCATATCTAGTTCAAGTCTGCTTAGGAAACTGACAAGAACAGTAGCTCCTCTTCAGTCCAATACACTGTACTTGTGGGGAAAAGACGCCAGTGCTATTTGTCCTGTGAATGGCAACGGCAGCGCAATAGTGACCTTTCTTACCAAAAAACAACTCTTGCTCGTAGGACAAAAAACTGCATGTGACTCAACTCCATTTAGGACTGGGAAACAAATGCTAGCTCGCCTTCCAAGAAACACACTCTGCTTTTGAGAAAAAAGCACTCTTCTACTCTACTGTGTTTCCTATGTGTTCCGAACAGTGAGTTGCTCAGAAAAAAAAAACTGTGCTTCCTACACACACGGCTATATCTAGTTCAACTCTGCTTAGGAACCTACCAAGAACAGTAGCTCCTATTCAGTCCAATACACTGTACTTGCTGGGAAAACACGCCAGTGCTATTTGTCCTGTGTATGGCAATGGCAGAGCAACAGTGACTCTTCTTACCAGAAAACAACTCTTGCTCGTAGGAACAGAAACTGCATGTGATTCAACTCCTTTTAGGACTGGGAAAGAAACTCTAGCTCGCTTTACAAGAAACACACTCTGCTTTTGAGAAAAGAGCACTCTTCTACTCTACTGTTTTTCCTATAGGGCCAGAACAGTGAGCTTGCTCAGAAAAAAAGAACTGTGCTTCCTACACACACGGCCATATCTAGTTCAATTCTGCTTAGGAACATGACAAGAAAAGTAGATCCTCTTCAGTCCAATACACTGTACGTGCTGGGAACAGACGCCAGTGCTATTTGCACTGTGTATGGCAATTGGAGCACAATAGTGACTCGTCTTACCAGAAAACAACTCTTTCTCGGAGGACAAAAAACTGCATGTGACTCAACTCCATTTAGGATTGGGAAACAAACGCTAGCTCGCCTTACAAGAAACACACTCTGCTTTAGAGAAAAGAGCACCCTTCTACTCTACTGTGTTTCCTATGGGGTCCAAACAGTGAGCTTGCTCAGAACAAAAGAACTGTTCTTCCTACACACGGACCATATGTAGTTCAACTCTGCTTAGGAAACTGACAAGAACAGTAGCTCTTATTCAGTTCAATACACTGTACTTGCTGTGAAAAGACGCGAGTGCTATTTGCCCTGTGTATGGCAATGGGAGCGCAACAGGGACTTTCCTTACCAGAAAACAACTCTTGCTCGTAGGACCAGAAACTGCATGTGATTCAACTCCATTTAGGACTAGGAAACAAACGCTAGCTCGCTTTACAAGAAACACACTCTGCTTTTGAGAAAAGAGCACTCTTCTACTCTATTGTGTTTCCTATAGGGCCAGAACAGTGAGCTTGCTCAGAACTTAAGAACTGTGCTTCCTACACACACGGGCCATATCTAGTTCAAGTCTGCTTAGGAACATGACAAGAACAGTATATCCTCTTCAGTCCAAAACACTGCACTTGCTGGGAACAGACGCGAGTGCTATTTGTCCTGTGTATGGCAATGGCAGCGCAATAGTGACTCTTCTTACCAGAAAAAAACTCTTGCTCATAGTACCAGAAACTGCATGGGATTCAACTCCATTTAGGACTGGGAAACAAACCCTAGCTCTCCTTACAAGAAATACACTCTGCTTTTGAGAAAAGAGCACTCTTCTACTCTACTGTGTTTCCTATGGGGTCCAAACAGTGAGCTTGCTCAGAACAACAGAACTGTGCTTCCTACACACACGGACCATATCTAGTTCAACTCTGCTTAGGAAACTGACAAGAACAGTAGCACCTATTCAGTCCAATACACTTTACTTGCTGGGAACAGACGTGAGTGCTATTTGCACTGTGTATGGCAATGGGAGCACAATAGTGACTTTCCTTACCAGAAAACAACTCTTTCTCGTAGGAACAAAAACTGCATGTGATTCACTCCATTTAGAACTAGGACACAAACGCTAGCTCGCCTTACAAGAAACACACTCTGCTTTAGAGAAAAGAGCACTCACCTACTCTACTGTGTTTCCTATAGGGCCAGAACAGTGAG